>NC_089837.1:78547181-78847181 GCF_035609145.1 Eleutherodactylus coqui | reverse complement strand
GGGCCTCAGAAAAATTGCCCGTTCGGCGTGATTACGTCAGGTTTCAGGAGGAGGAGCAGGAGGAGGAGGATGAATAGAATACACAGATTGATGAAGCTAAAAGGTCTACGTTTTTGATGGTGAGAGAGAACGATGCTTCCATCCGCGGGTGCAGCCTACGTATTGCTTAGGTATCGCTGCTGTCCGCTGGTGGAGAAGAGAAGTCTGGGGAAATCCAGGCTTTGTTCATCTTTATGAGTGTAAGCCTGCCGGCACTGTCGGTTGACAGGCGGGTACGCTTATCCGTGATGATTCCCCCAGCCGCACTAAACACCCTCTCTGACAAGACGCTAGCCGCAGGACAAGCAAGCACCTCCAAGGCATACAGCGCGAGTTCAGGCCACGTGTCCAGCTTCGACACCCAGTAGTTGTAGGGGGCAGAGGCGTCACCGAGGACAGTCGTGCGATCGGCTACGTACTCCCTCACCATCCTTTTACAGTGCTCCCGCCGACTCAGCCTTGACTGGGGAGCGGTGACACAGTCTTGCTGGGGAGCCATAAAGCTGGCAAAGGCCTTGGAGAGTGTTCCCCTGCCTGCGCTGTACATGCTGCCTGATCTCCGCGCCTCCCCTGCTACCTGGCCCTCGGAACTGCGCCTTCTGCCACTAGCGCTGTTGGATGGTAATGTTACCATCAGTTTGTCCGCCAGGGTCCTGTGGTATAGCATCACTCTCGAACCCCTTTCCTCTTTGGGTATGAGAGTGGAAAGGTTCTTCTTATACCGTGGGTCGAGCAGAGTGTACACCCAGTAATCCGTAGTGGCCAGAATGCGTGTAACGCGAGGATCCTCTTTCAGGATCCTCCTCCTCTTCCTCCTCCTCAGGCCATTCACGCTGAAAGGATGACAGGCAAGCAGCATGGGTACCCTCAGCAGTGGGCCAGGCTGTCTCTTCCCCCTCCTCCTCATCCTCCTCATGCTCCTCCTCCTCCTCAACGCGCTGAGATTTAGACATGAGGGTCCTCTGACTATCCAGCGACATACTGTCTTCCCCCGCCTCCGTTTCCGAGCGCAAAGCGTCTGCCTTTATGCTTTGCAGGGAACTTCTTCAAGAGGCACAGCAGAGGAATGGTGACACTAATGATTGCAGCATCCCCGCTCACCATCTGGGTAGACTCCTCAAAGTTTCCAAGGACCTGGCAGATGGCTGCCAACCAGGCCCACTCTTCTGTAAAGAATTGAGGAGTCTGACTCCCACTACGCCGCCCATGTTGGAGTTGGTATTCCACTATAGCTCTACGCTGCTCATAGAGTTTGGCCAACATGTGGAGCGTAGAGTTCCACCGTGTGGGCACGTCGCACAGCAGTCGGTGTACTGGCAGATTAAACCGATGTTGCAGGGTGCGCAGGGTGGCAGCGTCTGTCTTGGACTTGCGGAAATGTGCGCTGACCCGGCGCACCTTTCCGAGCAGGTCTGACAAGTGTGGGTAGCTTTTCAGAAAGCGCTGAACCACCAAATTAAAGACATGGGCCAGGTTACGGCCGTTGTCACACACGACCATGCCCGGTTGGAGGCTCAGCGGCGCAAGCCAGCGGTCGGTCTGCTGTGTCAGACCCTGCAGCAGTTCGTGGGCCGTGTGTCTCTTCTCTCCTAAGCTGAGTAGTTTCAGCACGGCCTGCTGACACTTGCCCACCGCAGTGCTGCCACGCCGCGCGACACCGACTGCTGGCGACGTGCTGCTGCTGACACATCTTGATTGTGAGACAGAGGTTGCGTAGGAGTAGGAGGAGGAGGGTGGTTTAGTGGAGGAAGCATACACTGCCGCAGATACCATCACCGAGCTGGGGCCCGCAATTCTGGGGGTGGGTAGGACGTGAGCGGTCCCAGGCTCTGACTCTGTCCCAGCCTCCACTAAATTCACCCAATGTGCCGTCAGGGAGATATAGTGGCCCTGCCCGCCTGTGCTTGTCCACGTGTCCGTTGTTAAGTGGACCTTGGCAGTAACCGCGTTGGTGAGGGCGCGTACAATGTTGCGGGAGACGTGGTCGTGCAGGGCTGGGACGGCACATCGGGAAAAGTAGTGGCGACTGGGAACTGAGTAGCGCGGGGCCGCCGCCGCCGCCATCATACCTTTGAAAGCCTCCGTTTCCACAACCCTATACGGCAGCATCTCCAGGCTGATAAATTTGGCTATGTGCACGTTTATCGCTTGAGCGTGCGGGTGCGTGGCGGCGTACTTGCGCTCCAACACTTGCGCTAGCGACAGCTGGACGGTGCGCTGAGAGACATTGGTGGATGGGGCCGAGCACAGCGGAGGTGAGGGTGTGGGTGCAGGCCAGGAGACGGTAGTGCCTGTGTCCTGAGAGGGGGTTGGATCTCAGTGGCAGGTTGGGGCACAGGGGGAGAGGCAGCGGTGCAAACCGGAGGCGGCAAACGGCCTTCGTCCCACCTTGTGGGGTGCTTGGCCATCATATGTCTGCGCATGCTGGTGGTGGTGAGGCTGGTGGTGGTGGCTCCCCGGCTGATCTTGGCGCGGCAAAGGTTGCACACCACTGTTCGTCGGTCGTCTGCACTCTCAGTGAAAAACTGCCAGACCTTTGAGCACCTCGGCCTCTGCAGGGTGGCATGGCGCGAGGGGGCGCTTTGGGAAACAGTTGGTGGATTATTCGGTCTGGCCCTGCCTCTACCCCTGGCCACCGCACTGCCTCTTCTAACCTGCCCTGCTGCTGCACTTGCCTCCCCCTCTAAAGACCTGTCCTCAGTAGGCGTAGCAAACCAGGTGGGGTCAGTCACCTCATCGTCCTGCTGCTCTTCCTCCGAATCCTCTGTGTGCTCCTCCCTCGGACTTACTCCAATTACTACTACCTGAGTGATAGACAACTGTGTCTCATCGTCATCGTCCTCCTCACCCACTGAAAGCTCTTGAGACAGTTGTCGGAAGTCCCCAGCCTCATCCCCCGGACCCCGGGAACTTTCCAAGGGTTGGGCATCGGTCACGACAAACTCCTCCGGTGGGAGAGGAACCATTGCTGGCCATTCTGGGCAGGGGCCCGGGAACAGTTCCTGGGAGTCTGCCTGCTCCTCAGAATGTGTCATTGTAATAGAGTGAGGAGGCTGGGAGGAAGGAGGAGCAGCAGCCAGAGGATTCAGAGTTGCAGCAGTGGACGGCGCAGAACTCTGGGTGGGCGATAGATTGCTGGATGCACTTTCTGCCATCCACGACAGGACCTGCTCAAACTGCTCATTTTCTAATAAAGGTCTACCGCGTGGACCCATTAATTGTGAGATGAATGTGGGGACGCCAGAAACGTGTCTCTCTCCTAATCCCGCAGCAGTCGGCTGCGATACACCTGGATCAGGAGCTCGGCCTGTGCCCACACCCTGACTTGGGCCTCCGCGTCCTCACCCGCGTCCACGTCCTCTAGGCCTACCCCCTACCCCTCAGCATGCTGTATTACCAGTAGTGCAGAAACAGAACGCTGTAGTTAAATGTGCCGCTTATTGGCCTGTGGTTGGAGGCTGACTTCCCTTACGGAACGCACAGCAGGGCCAGGAAACAATTTTGCGCACGCCTGTAGTGAAACGTAGGTGCGTATGACTGAGCTAGTGGAATTCCCAGCGCAGAAGCAGTCAAGTGGCCAAAGGCCAGTAGTAGGCCTTAGGTATTTTGCTTCTATTTTTTTTTAAATGCTGAGCTGATACAGCAGACAGATACTGTAGGCAGCGTATAATATTATGTATACTGTTTCCCTCTGGCGGGATGACGGTGATCATGTAACAGATACAGCAGATCCAGGAAACAATTTTGCGCAAGCCTGCTGTAACGCTTAGCTGCGTATTAATTAGGACTACCACCCCCAGAAGATAGATACTGTAGGCAGCGTATAATATTATGTATACTCTTTCCCTCTGGCGGGATGACAGCGCTGATGTAACAGAGACAGCAGATCCAGGAAACAATTTTGCGCAAGCCTGCTGTAACGCTTAGCTGCGTATTAATTAGGACTACAACCCCCAGCAGATAGATACTGTAGGCAGCGTATAATATTATGTATACTGTTTCCCTCTGGCGGGATGACAGCGCTGATGTAACAGAGACAGCAGATCCAGGAAACAATTTTGCGCAAGCCTGCTGTAACGCTTAGCTGCGTATTAATTAGGACTACTACCCCCAGCAGATAGATACTGTAGGCAGTGTATAATATTATGTATACTGTTTCCCTCTGGCGGGATGACGGCGCTGATGTAACAGAGACAGCAGATCCAGGAAACAATTTAGCGCAAGCCTGCTGTAACGCTTAGCTGCGTATTAATTAGGACTACAACGCCCAGCAGATAGATACTGTAGACAGCGTATAATATTATGTATACTCTTTCCCTCTGGCGGGATGACGGCGATCAATTTTTTGGAAAAAGCCCACTGCGTATATAGCCTGAATATCTCTTTCCCTGCCTCACCAGTACTGGCTCTATACTCTGTACAATGACTGCAGACTGCGGACGCAATGCACTGCACGGCCGATATACAAAAAAAAAAATTGTGCAACACTGCTAAAAGCAGCCTCAACAGTACTGCACATGGTTAGATGTGGCCCTAAGAAGGACCGTTGGGGTTCTTGAAGCCTACAATAACTCCTAACACTCTCCCTATAGCAGCTCCGGCACCAGCCGCACTTTCCCTGATCTCTGTCAGAATGCATCTGTGGTGAGCCGCGGGAGGGGCCGATTTATATACTCGGGTGACACCTGATCTCGCCAGCCACTCACTGCAGGGGGGTGGTATAGGGCTTGAACATCACAGGGGGAAGTTGTAATGCCTTCCCTGTCTTTCAATTGGCCAGAAAAGCGTGCTAACGTCTCAGAGATTAAAGTGAAAGTAACTCGAACATCGCGTGGTACTCGCCTCTAGTAACGAGCATCTCAAACACGCTAATACTCGAACGAATATCAAGCTCGGACGAGTACGTTCGCTCATCTCTAGTAGCTAATTTTATCCCTTAGTGACAAGTCATATCAGTTTTTACAGTGGCCCCTGAGGGGCCTTAGACTAGGTTACCATGTTTTTGCAGTGGCCTAATCTAAGGCTGTCATGGGAGTCTGTGTCAAAAAGAGCCGGGAATTGTCCGTCTACTGACAGCCGGGTTCTTGCACTAACAACTGGGAGTGGAAAGACCTCCGTCCCTGACCGTTTAACTCCTTACACACCTTGATCAATAGCATTGCAGCATGTAAGTGGATGATAGCTCAACCTGTCATGCATCAGCACCCTGCAATATGATCCCGAGGTGCTCATGGGTTTCCATGGCAGTTGGAGGCTGATCCATCAAAAGTACACTATACATAAGAAGTGCAGTGTAGTATATCAGTAATCTAATGATTGCATCTTTAAATCCCTTTGAGAGACAAAAGAATGTGTAAAAAAGTTCAATAAAGTTAAATTGTATTTTAAAAAGTTAACAAATCACTTTTAGCTACAAACGCCTTTTATTATGGAAACAAATAGAAAGTAAACATACTACATATTACACATAATGACATTCATAATGACCTGTACTATATAAATATTATGACCATTATGCCAGATATCTGCATAAACAAATATATTTAAAAAAAAATGAAAATTGCTTTTTTTCATTCATCCGCCTCCCAAAAACACAATAAAAAGTGATCAAAAAGTCACATTTATCTCAAATTTGTATAAGTGGAAACTACAACTCATATCACAAAAAACAAGGCCTTCCGTGGGTCATTGGGCAAAAAATATTATGGGTCATGAAATGTAGCAGAGAAATACAATGTTTTTTTAAAAAAAGGGTGTTTATTGTGCCAAAGTAATAAAAAAATATATATAAACTTGATATTGCCTTAATTGCATTGACCCAAAGAATAAAGTTAGCATAGTACTTGTACTGTACTGTAAGGCTGAAAAAAAGACATATGTTCATCTAGTTTAGCCTATTACCCACATGAGGTGGAAGCCAATTTCCATCATTTTAGGTGAAAAAACTCCTTTTTGACTTCAATCTGAAAATCAGAATAATCCATGGATCAGCAACCCCCCTGAAGTAACCAGAGACTATAACATATAGTATTGCAACGCTCAAGAAAGGCATCCAGGCCCCTTTAAAACTCTTATATCGAATTTGCCATCACTACATCCTCAGGCAGAGAGTTCCATAGTCTCATTGCTCTTACAGTAAAGAACCCCCTCTAGATGCAACGGGCACCTGCTTGTTACCGTCACAGTCCTGGGTATAAACAGATGATGGGAGAGATCTCTGCATATATTTATACATAGTTATTAGCCCCCCCCCCCCCCCCGCCCCCATAGCCATCTTTTTTGTAAACAAAATAACCTGAATTTTTATAACATCTCTGGGCATTGTAGTCCACCCATTCCATTTATTACTTTGAGCTCTGATATGTTCTTCTGGAGGACCGGTGCCCAAAACTGCACACAACATTCCATGTGTGCTCTGACCAGTGACTTGTAAAGAGGAAGAACAATGTCCTCATCATGCGCCCCTAGACCTTTTTTGATGCCCCCCATGATCCTATTTACCTTGGAAGCAGGCATACAAAAAAATTCCCAGAAGAGCATTGCTTGGCCTATAAGTCTCCATAAGCCTACTTGGGGTTCTCCACAAAACATTACACCCCTCCTGACACACATTAATTTCTTTAATTTAGACAATATTAATAATTCAGCCTCATTGTTTTATTCCATAGATGATACATTCATAGATTCAGAATGTTACACTATAGTTTTTGTATGCTGTATGTTTTCCTTAGAGAGTGAATGTGAATGTATTTGTAACACGTCACTTATCTCTTTCTCCACCACAAGACTTCACAAAGTAATTAGACAGTAGAGGATATGGCATGTTTTGAAGTTTTATAGCCCTTCGGTACAGCCTGAAACCTCTTTCACATCTAACTCCTACCTCTTGCTGTGCGAATTTTCTTTAGATGCACATGGCCTCACAGGTAAACAAGTTCACAGATGGGGAGTAAATCACTCTTCTCGGGTTTCGGCATGGAACATTACAAGATAACCTTCACAAAGATACATTTTGCAGTCCTGAAATAAAATAAAAGCAAATTCCAAATTTCTTTCCAGAAATGGCTCTCACCACTGAACATCTCCACAGGGCTCACTGTACAGTTTTCCCTGGTTCTGACTATGGGTCTAAGATACATGAGAAATACATGTTATAACTATGTGAGAATTTCAAAGCACTTTCATGCTTTGATACCTTTTATATCATGTACCAAGACGGGTTCTCCAGGGTGTTCTCTAGGAGACTTTCAACCTAATGGTTACATAGAAGGTTGAAGAAAAAAAAAGACATCCATCCATCAAGTACTACCTTTCATATCTACAAACCCCAGTCAACGCAGAGGAAGTCAAATGTTTAAGGAAAGAAAAACACTCTTGAAAGACACAGTCCAATTTGCCATAGAGTGGAAACATTCCTTCCTGACCCCCTACAGGCAGTGAGACAAATCCCTGGATCAACATTCTGCACTGTTAATTCCAGTAGCCTTGTATGTTCCGTTCCTTAAGAAAAATGTCCATCCCCCTTCTTAAATCTATCAACACTTTATGCCATTACCCAATTCCTAAGGGAACAGGTTCCATATCCTTGTACTTCAAAAAGTAAAGCAACACATTTGTATTTTAAGATTTAATCTATTTTCATTTAGAAGGATCGGGGAGATTTTTCTTGGGAAGGGTCAAGAAATAAAACAAAATCTGATACAGAACTGATATTAGAGACCATTCATGTAGGTGTAGCAGAATTTACACATATTTTGTTTTTAAGACTGCCATAAAGTGGCATCATTTTAAAGTGCCTCTGGTGGCATCAGGGCCCTCAGCAGGTTTGGAAGATATGGGTCTTACTTCGGCCTGCTTTTTGCCTGGTGGTCTACTGGGAACGATCAATAACAAAGGTACACTGTCCTCCCAAGGTGTGGGCTCAGGTACACACAACTGTACTTCTGCAACTGATACAAACGCCTCAAAATGATGCATAAGGCCTTAGTCAGACGGGCGTTTTTAGCTGCGATTTGCGCATGCGCATGCGTCCGGCGATTTTATAAAACCATTGCTTTGCAATGGTATCGGACACATGAGCGCTTTTTATGCGCTCGTCCGATAAATTATAGAACAGAAATCGCAGATCGCACCTATCTGCGATCTGCGATTCCTGTTCTCTTCTCTATATGCGCTCAATGGGGCCGGCGGCAGCAGCGCCGACCCCATTGAGAACATATAGAAGACAAATCATTCTTCTCTGCCACAGCTGTAACAACTGTGACAGGGAAGAACGATGTTTGCCCATTGAATTCAATGGAGCCGGCAATACAGCCGCTCCATTGAAAGCAATGGGCTGCCGGCGTGCGCGGGGTGAATTGTCGGGAAGGGCTTAAATATATAAGCCCTTCCCTGCAATTCATCCTAAAATGTGTTAAAATAAAAAAAAATTGTATACTCACCTTTCCGCTGCAGCTGGAGTCATGCCGTGGCCGCTGTCAGTTCTCCTGAACTGCTTCTCGGCACTAATCAGCCGGCGGGGCTTTAAAATCCCCGCCTGCTGAATGATCTGCCTCTGATTGGTCACAGCCCTGACCAATCAGAGGCAGGTTTCACTCACACACCCATTCATGAATTCATGAATGGGTGAGTGACTGCTGCCTCTCAGCGCTGAGCCAATCAGGGGCAGGTCTGACTCACATCCATTCATGAATTCATGAATGGGTGTGAGTGAGACATGCCTCTGATTGGCTCAGCGCTGAGCCAATCAGGGGGCAGGTCTGACTCACACCCCCTTCACACCCACTGCAGGACGGCCGCGCGGAGCTCCGGCTGCCGGGAGAAGGTGAGTATATATATATTTTTTATTTTTACACATTTTAGGATGAATTGCAGGGAAGGGCTTATATATTTAAGCCCTTCCCGACAATTCATCCCGGGCTCGCCCGCAGCGCATTGCTTTAAATGGAGCCGGCTCTATTGCCGTCTCCATTGAATGCAATGCGCTGGACAGCTCCGGCCCGTTTCTAATGAAACGTGGCTAGGAGCAGATTTTCGGGTGATTTGCGGGCGACTTGCGCGCACCGGTCACGCAATTTGCGGATGCGCATCCGTCATGCGATCCGCAAATCGCGTGAAAAAACGCCTGTGTAAGTAAGGCCTCATGCTGCAAAATGATTTATTCCAATGAAAGCAATAAACAACTTCCGGGTGTTCGGACGTTAAGCCCTGTAAATGTTGTTAATTTAACACAAGTCATTGAGTAATCATAGGTGCAGGTGTTTCACTTACCTTAGATCACAAGGGCATTCTCTATAAAGCACTGTTGTTCCCAGAGGAATAAAGGGCGCATTTGAGTCTAGTCTAAGCACATTAGATAATCTTAGTGTCAACTGCACAAGGGCTCTGTCAGACGGCCGCTTTTTGCTGCACATTTACTTGCGTGAAACGCACGCAAAATATATGTGGCAAAAAATCATGCGACTGAAGCGGGCATTACAGTTTAAAAATTGCACTTGGGTGCGTTTAAAATTCGCACATAAAGTGCAGTGCCATCGATATCCCCTGCTACGGCTATGACAGCTGCAGCAGGGGATTCCTTGGATGTGAAACCCCTGGATGCTGTCACATCCAGAAGTTTTATCTTGTTGTCAGTGGGGTCGGCGGCAGCAGCAGCGGGACCATTGACAATGTACAAAGAAGATCGCACTCCTGTGCCACAGCTATGACAGCTGTGGCTGAGGATTTCTTCATCTCCGCGGGGAGTCCCCTCATCACTGAACACTGTTAAAGCACTGTCACAGTGTTCAGTGACAAGCGGATTCCCCGCGGGGATGAAGAATTCCACATTCGTTCTCCCATTGCAAGCAATGGGCTGTCGGCAACCCCTGCAGTGATTTTCCGGGAAGGGCTCTAAATATAAACCCTTCCCTGAAAATCATCCCTGAATGTGTAAAAAAAAAAAATATATATATATATATATATATATATATATACACTCACCACTCCACTGCTGCTGGGGCTTGTTCTCCAGAACTGCTGTGATGTTCTTTCAGCAGGCGGGGATTTAAAATGCCTGCCTGCTGAAGGGGGTTCCTCTGATTGGCTGAGCGCTGTGACCAATCAGAGGCACCGCTCAGCTATAGAATGACAGCTGAGTACTGCCAGTTTATAGCAAAAAGGCAGCATCCAAAGGTGCAGAGAAGTGCTGCCTGTGATTGGTCCCTGTGCTCAGCCAATCAGAGGCAGTGCTCAGCCATTCATTGAATTCAGTCATTTACTGAATTCACTACAGAGGTTGCCGGCAGCCTATTGCTTTCAATGGGGCTGCAGAAGTGCCGGGAGAACATTGTGCTCCTGTGCCACAGCTGTGAAAGAGAAATTCTTTATCCCCGCTGGGAGTCACCTTGTCACTGACCACTGTGACAGTGCTTTTACAGTGTTCAGTGATGAGGAAACTCCCCACAGAGATGAAGAAATTCTCAGATTTCTAACTTCTCTGTATGTTGTCGATATGGGGCTGCCGCTGCTGCCGCCAACCCCGTTGACCACATCCAAAGAATCCTGATGCCGCAGTTACTTGCGTTTTGCAATTTGCTGTCCTATTTTTTACCAATGCAAATTTTTTGTGTAGGTAAAAAATCGGACATTTGACCGCTGCCATTGAAAAGCATTGGTTTGCGAATGGCAAACGCAAAAAACATGCACAGCAAAAAACGCCCATCTGACTGAGCCCTAAGGTCTTCTCAGTAGTTCAAAGAAGATCAATCAACAAGCCCCCAAAATCAAGGCAGCAGTACATGTGGTCCTGATGGTGGCGGAGGAACACGCAGATAGACATAGATGTCTGATGGTGCCGGGGATACCCCGTGACTTTTTAAAGCATTTTCTTTTTATTGGACATAATAACAGAAAAGAAATAGCACTTTGGAATCGTGCAGGACCCTGGATTAGCATAGAGAAAACAATTCCATGTTCCATCCGCCAGCAGGACTGGAGTCCGTACGGAACATCTCAACAAAATTGGAATATCCACTAGTTGCATTTATGAACTAATAGGAGAAACTTTGGGAAGGTGGGGAAGGGAGAGGAATTGATTGGGGGGTAAACTTAGGGGGGGGGGAAGGTCAGGAGGGATTGGAGGGATAACCCGGGGAGAACCGGCGGCAAGTACAGGCATTTATTCTTCAAATTGAAAGAGAGGGTTGAGAGAGTGAGGTTTTTAAATGGGCAGATCGTACATTACATTAGGTAGTATAGTTAGTTGGGGGGGAGATTATCTCTTTTCCCCCAAAACCCGATCCAGGGCAACCAAAAGGCAGTGAAATCATCCCTTGTACCCATTTCCCAGGCTAGAACCTCCTCAAAGCGGAATATTTGTTTGACTCTCTGCAGCCACTGGGAAACCTATGGGGGTTCCTTTTCTTTCCAGCAGAGGGGAACGAGGAGTTTGGCAGCTGAAATTAAGATTGTCGGTAAACTTTTATTTGATGGTTTAAGCTGACTTGTGGGTAGCCAGATCAGAATCTCCTCGGACATGAATGAAAAGGAAGTGCCACACACTGTGTTAATAGTAATAGAGCATCAAAAAGCTCTTATTCTGGGGCATTCCCGAGAATTGTGGATGATGGTTCCCTTTTCTGATTCGCATCTGCAACATCTATTGGAAGTTCCTGTGTTCGTTTTTGAAATAGCTGTGGGTGTCCTGTACCATATAGTAAAAATTTTGTAGGAGTTCTCCTGAATGCGTACGCATCTAAAGAAACCATGTGAATTCTGCAGTACCCGGACGGTTTTAGCCTTTTCGAGGTTGGGATACCCCATAACTTGAGTAGTCCAGGTACCTACAAGAGACTCTTCAGGCCATAGGCCTAAGTTAAATAAAGCCATGCCACTGGCGCTAATTCAGTACCCAACAGGTAGCCATTGCTTCTGCTACAACTTCTGGCATGAACGACACTGCTTGCAATGTCAGTGCATCGATTTAAGGTGCGTATGAGCCGCAAATGTGCCGATGACCCACATGACCCTGCACAACCAATAAGGAGTCAGGATCCAATATAGCACAAAATTTACAGAAAATAATACTATGTTCTGACAACTAGAGATCGAACTTAGATGATAATTGTTATAAACAATGCTGTATCATGCAAATACTCCTGAAGCCCATTACATCACTACTATTCATGGAAGAAAACATGGCATAAACATACACATACCCCCTTACAGTTCTACTACTTCCAGGATGCTGAAGATATGAAAACAGGGGTATATTCTTGGATTTACCATCAGTAAATACACATAATATTCCCAAGGCAGGAAGATCTACTCATTTTGAATCACTCTACACATGAGAGCACCAACCCACTTATTACAAGCTATCCGAGAAGTTGGTTGCCTTCTATAGTGAAGTAAATGGGAATTTTGCATTGATTCCTGCACTATCCATTATCACACAACTTTGTTTTCCTGAGCGCTCTTTATTTTTCCTTTTTCTTCTCCTTTATTGTTTTCACTTCTTCATCCTTGGATCCTGACTGGTATTATGCCATACTCTGGTTGGACGTTCTTATGAATAGGGACACCTGTTGGACTGTATGCAGTCGTGACCTTGACATGGGGTGGTTAGTCTCCACCAGTGTCAGATGACCTTCATGCATGGGGTGGGCCTACACTGGTAACATCAGTACTGTATCATATTATGGAAGCGCTGTCTTGTTTTCAGTTTTATGTCCTCTATATAGATGCAAGAGATACAGCAAGTTGAGTGAATAATAGAAATAGGACATCAAAAAATAAATGGAGCCCCATTCCACGTTTTGCTATATTTATTTGTCACTCCCCCGCACTGTCAAAACTTACACAAATATGAAATCCATTCTTTTGAACGGACTCATTCACACAAGTATTTTTTCCTTGCAGCATCACAGCTAGGAAAAAAAATCACAGCGCATTCTATCTTCGCCAATTTCAATGGGACCTTAAAAGACATCAAATGGCACTCGAATACTGTAGGATGTGCAATGTTTCCCATTGAGTTCAATGGGAAACATTTGCAATCCTTTTCTTGCGTGAAAGACATCCATGAGGATCGCAATTTCCCAGAATCCATTTAAGAAAAAAAAAAAAATGCTTTGCATAGCCGTGAAAATTGCATGCTGGCAAGTGCGATATCGGGACGAGTTTCTTGTCCAATATCGCACTCACCCGTGTGAATGTAGCCTCCCTGTAATATTAACATGCGCATTATTCTTGCAATGTAACATCATGTTTGTACTGGAAACTGGAACTCAGGGTGGTTTCAGATGAGCGTATGCGCCGGTACAGAACGTATTTTCGCACGATCGAAGTTAGGCGATGGCAAGAAGCAGTCTGATATGTCCGTGCCAGCAGATAGTTCTGTTATTTATGCGATCGAAATGCCAGTTCCACCCTTCCCGCGGAATAGAATAGCAATTAAATGGCAAATTAGGGCCGGCTGTTTTTTTTTCCCCTCTCTATTGTACACAGAGTGACTGCCTCCCCCTCCTATTTGTAAGCTGCCATAGAAGTCTATGGCAGCTTTCTGCGTACCACGAACAAAGATAGAGCGAGTCCTATCTTTTCTCGTACGAACATTTTGTGCAGCAAAAACACGTTTGTCTGAATGAATCTATTGCAATCAATGCCTTCGCTTTGTCACGTTATACGTCAAGATTTTCATGTGTGGAAATACCTCCACAAATATGTTCGTCCGAAACCACCCTCAATGCTAAGGATGATAATGGTGGAGTGTAGAGCCATTCTTGGTCTTGTTATGGGTATCATGATCAATTATTATACAATACCCCTGATAGAAATTACCCCTGCAAAGCCTTAGGGTCGTTTTATACAGAACGATTATCATCAGTTTATCGCTAGATTGAGAAAAACTGAATGATAATCATTCAGGGTAAACACTGCCAGCGAATGAATGACGAATGATAATTTGTTCGCAAATCGTTCTTCGTTCAGTTTAGGTAAGCATAAGAAACAAACAACAATTGGCCTGTGTAAGCAAGCTATCATTCGTCTATGAACGACTGCCGGTTTACTGTGAATGGAGGCGGGTGGTTGGAAGCGATCTCCGACCAGCTCTGCCTCCAATCACTGAATGATTATCCCTAATAGTTGGGATGACTGTTGGGCAGTTAAAGGGGTTTTCCAAGGTAATTGGTGACAGTGGGAGGATGCAGAGTACAGAAATAAAGAAACATAATACTCACTTCCCACTGCTGTGTTGCAGCTCCACCATGCTTTTCCGATCTTCTGTTTTCAAGCACTGCAGTGGTCACGTGGGTTGTTTACTTACGTGACGGCTACAGCCAATAAAAAACCCAACAAGGTAGTCAGTTCTACATTAGAAGCCAACGTGACTGCTTTACAGGATGTCACTGGGCCTTCTGACATCACCCGTCAAATGCTGTGACACTGAAACGCCAATCCGGCACTGCAGTAAGTATATTCATTTTATATAGTTTTGGGCATGGAGGACCCAAAACTGTATAAAATAAATAACTTGGAAAAGCCTTTTAAGACCCATCTCAAAATTATACAGGAAAGACAGATCAATAGTCGAAGTGGCACTACCTGATGCGCAGACAGGATTCTGGAGAGGACGTGGCACCTTGTGGCATGTTGCAAACCTGCGATGGAACATGGAAAAAGCTTGAGAATAGGAAAAGAATATCTACATGCTCTTCATTGACTACTACAAGGCCTTTGACTGCGTCGACCATGACAAGCTATGGCAGGCCCTACAAGAGTGGGGTGTATCGACAAATCTAGTCAAGCTGATAAAATCACTTTATAACAATCAAGAAGCCCCTGTGAGAACACAGTATGGGGACACCGATTGGTTTGGGATTGGCAAAGGCGGTCGACAGGGCTGCATCCTCTCACCCTTCTTGTTTAACCTATATACGTAAGTGATCATGCGTAAAATACACCTAGACGAATTGGAAATCGAGCTGAAAATAGGTGGCAGAAACATCAACAATCTCCGTTAAGTGGATGACACAACCCTGCTCGCAGAAACAGAAGCTAGTCTGAAGCAGGTGATATGGAAGATTTAAACTGAAAGTGAAAAAATTGGTTTCTACCTGAATTTAAAGAAGACTAAAATTATGACAACTGCAAAAAATGGCCAAATTCACATCAAAATCGACAATGAGGCCATAGAATGTTTGAAAATTGACCAGGATGGTGAATCTATGCCAAAGATAAAGCATAGGATAGCACTGGAGTGAAGCATAATGCTAAACATGGATAAAATCTGGAAAAGTAGGGATATTGGTATAGCAACTAAACGCAGGATAGTGCAAACCACCGTTCTCCCAATAGCCATGTATGGATGTGAAAGCTGGAATGCGAAATAAGCTGATGGAAGGAGGATTGGTGCTTTTGAGCTGTGGTGCTGGCGAAAGCTGCTGTGTATACCTTGGATAGCGAGAGTAACAAACCAAGAAGTCCTGAACTGTATAAGATCCAATATATCACTGGAGGCCAAGATGACCGAGCTCAGGCTAACGGATTTTGGCCATGTAATGCGAACAGAGTTGCTAGAAAAATCTATAATGCTTGGACAGATCAGTAGCAAAAGAAGACCTGGCGCCTAAAGACACGATGGCTGATACTGGCATGGATATCACAAAACTGAAAGAAGCAGTGCAAAACTAAAATACATGCAGGGAGCTCGTCTTTAGGGTCGCCGAGGGTCGTGAACAACTAAAAGGCTAACAACAACAACAAAAAGGACCCTTAATCATAGGTATTAAAAACGTGCCACCTGATGAATGGTTGTTTCATTGTATGGCTGCACGACTGCCTGATAACACTAACATTTATAATAAACATCATAGATACCTGATTTTACCACCTAAAGTGTAGACGTTAGCTCTATTACAGTGATTAGTGCCCCCCCAAGGGAAGGAAAAATCATATGGCTCAGATGATTTTCTCAGGCTCCTATGTTTGCTCTACTGTTATGGAGGCACTTTTGAATTTTTCACTTCTCTAAAAGGCGGATCTTGTGTGTGTATATGTGTATATATATATATATATATATATATATATATATCATACGTTCTCTTTCCTTTTGGCCATCCAGCATTTCACCTAACGAAGGGTCGACTTGTGCATACCGAATTTTGCAGTTGAGCATTTATTACCGGATCTGCAATGGAGGCTTCGAACACAAATGTGAACATAGCCTCAGCCCCTCTCTTTTGATATTTCCAATCAACCAGCAATCGGCCTTTTTCTATCAGAAACATCAGATTAAACGTAGTGGTACAAAATATCAGCATATCATTGTTTGGTAATTGGTCTGCTGGATGAAAGAATGTACCCAATTCTTTCTCAATGGTGGGACAAATTAGTTGACATTGATTTGGCTAAGATGTATCATATGTAGAGATGAGCAAGCGTACTCGGTTCGGGTGTTTTTGCACTCGAGCACCGCTTTTTCCGAGTACTACTCGGACAAAAAAATTCGGGGGGCGCCGAGGTGCGGGGGGGGGGGGGGGGGGCGGCGTGGTGGAGCCGGGAGTAGCAGTGGGGAACAGGGGGGAGCTCTCTCTCTCCCCCCCCCCACTCCCCTCTGCAACCCCCCGCTCCCCCCCGGGGCCCCCCGAATCTTTTCATCCGAGTAGTCAGTTACTCGAAAAAAACACCCGAACCGAGTACGCTCGCTCATCTCTAATCATATGTCTTTTGTCCGCTTTATGGATTATCCAAAAGAAGACAATTCTCATCACATCAATGCATACCTCCTAAATTTTTGGACACCTATGGTTCACTGTGTGACAGATCCATTTTCCATTCGTACCTTTGCACTTAAATAGTTTTAATTTACATATAAGAACAAAAATCATTGGACTATAGATATTTTATGTTCCAGATTGCAGCATGTGATGGAATTATATGCAAACTGGGGTCTGAAGATACATTTAGCAACCATACAGATAGCTTATGGAGCAATATGGAAAATGTAGTAATGCAAATTTGTTTTCAAGTTCAAAAAAGGGACATTTAAGGAGGGGCAGAGGAACTAGGATCAAAAATAGGGACTGTCCTTCCAAAAGAGGGACAATTGGGAGGTATGCCAATAGCCAAGGTGCCAAATTTCAAATTTTTATAATAGGTGTTTATAAAGTCCCCCAGCTGAAGTCCAGCTTTCACACATAGCACCCCCCATTTATTTGTGGTAATGCTCTGGACTTTTGTTTCCCTTATTTTCCAGCAATCCATCATCTTATCTGCTTCAGATCAGACTCCAGGTGTTGTAAATTGTTATCAGATCAGACTCCAGGTGTTGTAAATTGTTATACCAGGCACAACCACTACTAAAAGACTGGAGCTGTGCCTGGTAAATGCTAAGGTTTCTTCAAGCTACTGATCAATGGTGCAGTCTGGAGTCCAAACCCAACCAATCTAATATTCAGTGTCTATCCGAAGAAAAGGCCATTAATTTTAAAGTCTTGGGAAACCCCTTGAGTGGTTGTACTAGAATTTCAAGTTATCCCCTTTCCAAAGTATAAGGGATAACTTGCTGTTCTTTGGGGGTTTCACAGTTGAGACCCTCGCCGATCTTGAGAACAGGAAAGCTGTGTCTCACTTTCCTGTAACTATGGAGGTTGCTTCTTCCACCAAAGTGAAATCATGACTGGCCACACGTGCATGATCAGCACTCGGGCTGACGGAAATACTCAATCGGGTGCGTGCCACATGGGTATCTCGACAGTCCTATTGATAGTGAATGGAGTGCTGACCGTGCATGTAGATAGGGGATAAATTGAAATTCTAATACAACCCCTTTAATAGAAGACATGAGAAACTTTAGCTTAGAATGGAGTTTCCCTTTAAGTAAATGCATGTGTAGTAATTAGAGATGAGCAAGCACCAAAATGCTCGGGTGCTCGTTACTCGGGACGAAATTTTCGCAATGCTCGAGGGTTCGTTTCGAGTAACGAACCCCATTGAAGTCAATGGGCGACCCGAGCATTTTTGTATATCGCCGATGCTCGCTAAGGTTTTCATTTGTGAAAATCTGGGCAATTCAAGAAAGTGATGGGAACGACACAGCAACGGATAGGGCAGGCGAGGGGCTACATGTTGGGCTGCATCTCAAGTTCTCAGGTCCCACTATTAAGCCACAATAGCGGCAAGAGTGCCCCCCCCCCCCCCCGCACTGTCAGCGTAAAGATCGTTCTCCTCTGCCATAGCTGTAACAGCTGTGGCAGAGAAGAACGATGTTTGCCCATTGAATTCAATGGAGCCAGCAATACAGCAGGTTCCACTGAAAGCAATGGGCTGCCGGCGATCGCAGGATGAATTGTCGGGAAGGGCTTAAATATATAAGCCCTTCCCTGCAATTCATCCAGAAATGTGTTACAATAAAAAATATATACCGGCGTATAAGGCGACGGGGCGTATAAGACGACCCCTCAACTGTCACCTTATACGCCGGCAATACAGTGGAGCAAAGAATAAAAATCATTACTCACTTCTTCTGACGTTCTGCGCCGCTCCTGCAGGCTGTCGCTCCCTCCTGGTCCACGGCAGAGCATTGGTTTCTGGACGCAGGGCTTGAAATCCCCGCCTCCAGAAACACAGCCAATCACAGCCATTCAATGACATCATTGTCATTGGCTGTGATTGGCTGAAGGCACGTGTGTTTCTGGAGGCGGGGATTTAAAGCCCTTTGTAGAGAAAGCAATGCTCTGCCGGGAACCAGGAGAGAGCGACAGCCTGCAGCAGCGCCGCAGAACGTCAGAAGAAGTGAGTAATGATTTTTATTCTTTGCTCCACTGTATTGCCGGCGTATAAGGTGACAGTTGGGGGGTCGTCTTATACGCCCCGTCGCCTTATACGCCGGTATATATTTTTATTGTAACACATTTCTGGATGAATTGCAGGGAAGGGCTTCTATATTTAAGCCCTTCCCGACAGTTCATCCCCGCGCACGCCGGCAGCCCATTGCTTTCAGTGGAACCTGCTGTATTGCTGGCTCCATTGAATTCAATGGGCAAACATCGTTCTTCTCTGCCACAGCTGTTACAGCTGTGGCAGAGAAGAATGATTTGTCTTCTATATGTTCTCAATGGGGTCGGCGCTGCTGCCGCCGGCCCCATTGAGCGCATATAGAGAAGAGAACAGAAATCGCAGATCGCACATAGGTGCGATCTGCGATTTCTATGGCCTTAAGAAGGACCGTTGGGGTTCTTGAAACCTAAAATACTCCTAACACTCTCCCTATAGCAGCTCCACCAAGATACCACTTTCCCTCAGCTATGTCAGAACGCATCTGTGGCGAGCCGCGGGAGGGGCAGATTTTAATACTCGGGTGACACCTAATCTCGCCAGCCACTCACTGCAGGGGGGTGGTATAGGGCTTGAACGTCGCAGGGGGAAGTTGTAATGCCTTCCCTGTCTTTCTATTGGCCAGAAAAGCGCGCTAACGTCTCAGAGATGAAAGTGAAAGTAACTCGAACATCGCGTTGTACTCGTTACGAGTAACGAGCATCTCGAACACGCTAATACTCGAACGAGTATCAAGCTCGGACGAGTATGCTCGTTCATCTCTAGTAGTAATGTGTTTTTTGTATATTCCCAGTGAACCCTCTTCAATATTCTCCTGTTTACAATGGTTCTTGCTTTGAGACATTTTTCACATAATTATGATATCCATATTGGGAAAACAATATGTAAAAGCAAGAAATCTATCATATGGACAATAACATGTGTGTTTGTATGTCTCTAACTTTAATCTAAAGGATATTTAAAGCTCAGCAGTAACTTTTGTTTCCTATCCAAACATAATACCACAACCCGAACCCTCCTAACCTCCAAGTTAGAGATTCACAGCATGTCGGCTGCTTCTCCCCGCAGAGAACTTGGAATATCATTTGTTATAGATTTACCCATCTTATTTCCTTACAATACATATAATATTCTAATATACAAAAGTTGTGACGCCAGTTTTAATAATGACATTTATATAGATGTTGTAATATGAATACTAGTGTCACGTACTTACTTCAGTAATTAACAACCAACCACTAAACAGCACACTTAAAGTGGACCTATCACATTGAAATGCAGTGCATTCTGCAATCAGCATGTCATATAGCCGGATTTGCTGAGCAGATTGATACATAGTTTTGTTAGAAAAGTCATTTATTCATTTAAACCTACCCATTTTAGGCTTAGGAGTCCAGTGGGCGGTCCTAATCAGTGATTGATAAACTGATTAACCCCTTCCCACTACAGGATATAAGTTTATGTCTTGGCTCGGAAGGTGTTCCCACAAGTGGACGTAAACTTACATCCTATGGATGGCACGAGTTCAGACGCTCAGCCAGTGCCATCCACAGCAGGAGTCGGTTGTGACTGAGAACACCGATCCCCGCTGTTAACGCCTTAATGCTGCGATCATTGTTGATTGGAGCATGTAAAAGGTTAACAGAGGCAGGGTGCTTCCTCTGTGACATCATTGGCCCTCCACGTTGTATATGGGCAATTTATATAAGCAATGGGTTGCCGTGTCAACGGACAACTGGGTCTGCCATGGCCTCTGATGGTCTATAATAGCAATAATACGTTGTACTGCAATGTATTATCATGGCGATGATAGCTTCACAGGTTTAGGTGCACTACAGGGACATAAAATTAACAAAAAATCTAAATAATGATGGTAAAAAAACATAAATAAAAAAAGTAATTAAAAAAACCCATTTTGCTCAGTTTTCCCTCTTTCTTTATAAAAAATTAAAAAATGAATAAAAATTAATACTACGGACGAGAAAAGATAGGACCTGCCCTATCTTCACCACACAGTCAAGCAAATTGCAAGCAAATACAACACCAGTGCTCCCACTAACGTCTCCGAATGCACAACTTGTTGTTCCTTAGCACAGATGGGCTATAACAGCAGATGACTAGTTCCAGCGCCATTGCTGTCTAATAGAAACAGAAAGCCGAGAGCAAGACTCCAGAGAGTAAAAATTGTACCCCTGAGCAGTGGAAAAACAAAAAAAAGGTTTGGTACTGTGTCAGCCAGTAGAGCAATGTGTGATTGTTCTCAGTGACAGAAACCAAGTAATCTTGTAGATATAAAACATCACCTGGTCAGATGAATGCAGATTACTGTTGCACCGTGCTGACCGGAGGTTAGAATTTGATGCCGGCAGCATAAATCGGGGAACACCTCCTGTCAGGTGACAACAGCTTAGGGTGATGAAGATGCAGTAAGGGCTCCCACTCACTGGCGATATTTTCTTTCTTGCGCTGCGAGAGCACGAGAAAACTCTCGCATCGCAGTGCAAGAAAGAGGCCGGTATAGAACCAGCATATCGCAAGTGGTTTCAATGGGGCCCCATTGAAAGCATAGGGAGAATGCCGCGGACTTCTGCCACAGCTGTCACAGCTGTGGCAGGAGCCGCGGCATTCTATTCTATTGCTTTCAATGGGATCAATCAATGGTTTCAGCCAAGCCCTGCAGAATGATTATTGGGGAAGGGCTTGAAATATAAGCCCTTCCCCGATAATCATCAATAAGTGTGTAAAAAAAATATTACTCACCTCACCTAAGATATAGCTATTCATGAATGAATAGTTAAGGGCTATGTGTGATTGGCTGATATTTCAAGCCCTTCCCCGATAATAATTCCGCAGGGCTTGGCAGAAAGCAGTGCTTTCAATGGGATCAGCAGCAGTGCCGATCCCATTGAAAGCAATGGGCTAGAATGCCGGGGACTTCTGCCACAGCTGTCACAGCTGTTACAGTTGTGGCAGAAGTCCCCGGCATTCTTCATCTCTTTTCAATGGGGTAGCCCCATTGAAAAGACTGGCGATATGTCGGCGTTATGCCGATTTTTTTCTCGCACTGCGATGCGAGACTTTAACTTTAGAATTGCATGGCAGTGGAGAAAATATCGCCAGTGGGTGGGAGCCCTAATAGTGAGGGGAAAGTTTTCTTGGCACAACCTGAGTGTATTTACTGTGCGCAGAATTGCTGCAGTTCTGAAGGCCAAAGAAGATGCTACTAGATGGGTGTCTCAAAAACAATAGCCATTCATTGTATGTGTCTAATGGAAACCTCCAAAATATAGTTGCATATATCATCCATAGGCTGTTGTGTTCAAAAAGATATATATGGCACACATATACGTTTTTTGCAGTGGTCAGCTGTATGGGAAAGCTGTGCTTTGTGATAATACATCTAAGATAGATAGATGGATAGATAGATAGATAGATAGATAGATAGATAGATAGATAGATAGATATGAGATGGATAAATAGATAGCTGTTTTATGGAATCACGCACAGAATCCGACCCTGACCACGGTGGGTGACCCTGCGTACCTTTTCATCTTCTTCACTGGGTCCATGTTGACCTGTCTTCTTCCAGCTTCTCTATACTGTAGATGTTCCGCATGGCTCGCTGTCGGACATGCACAGTACAGATATTTTTTTTTAACTTCTGCTTTTCCCACAGAATCTGGAATTGACATTGCGGATGGGCCACGGGTTGGATGGCTTCAATGGAAGCCAACCGTGCAGGAACCACAGGAAAATGGAGCATGCTGCGATTTTTCATTTGCGAGCAGAAACCGGAATTGGTTTCCGCTTGTGTGCATGAAGAATCATTTTTCCATAGCATGCTATGGAAGGTTATTGCTGCAAAACCCGAAGGCGGACGCCAGCCTCGGATTCCACCGCTGTGTGCATGAGGCCTAAAACCTGTTGCCTGGGGCTTAAAAAGCGACAAATACAATCACTTACATATACAAATACTCATTTCCTAAAGAACAGTAGAATATAATGGGTAGAAAATGTTGATTGGAATGTAATTTTCATGATTGCTGTATGCTGTACACAATTTCTGTGCGATTTAGGGTTCTCTAAATAAGATCAGGAACAGGAGGCCCGAAATCTAGAGTTCTATTGCTTTTCCTAATATGAATACAAAAGGCAGATTAAGGTTTATTATCAGTCGTTCTTCAATGATCTTCTAATTGTTGTTGTGAAATAATATATATTGTGATTACTGAAGTTATTTTAGCAAAATATGAATGCCAAGTCAATGCCCAATCTTCAGGATCCCATGTGTAATCTAAACCAAGATCTCTATCTACAGTCCAGGAGGATCAGTGGAGGATAACAGGAATACTCACAGCATGTTGTATTGACATGTATTCAGCAAATTCCACCTTCTACAGAACTAGCTGTTCTTTATCCAAATGAGGACCAAAAATGCTATATGTGATTGTAGACACTTTGCTTCATAAGGAAAAAAATGCTTTCTGACCCTGCAAAAGCAGTAACATATTTATTCATAAAATGGCAGAGTTGGAAGGGACTTCCAGTGCCATCTGGTCCAAGCCCCTGCTCAATACAGGATTCACTAAATCATTCCAGACAGATATTTGCCAAGCCTTTGTTTGAACACTTCCATTGAAGGAGAACTTGCAACCTCCTGTTGCAATCTGTTCCACTCATGGATCACCCTCAGGCCTTAGTCACACGGGCGTTTTTTCCCGCGATTTGCGGATCGCATGATGGATGCGCATCCGCAAATCGCGTGACCGGGGCCGAAAAATCGCCCAAAAATACTGCTCCTATCCGCGTTTCCATAGAAACGGGCCGGAGCTGTTCAGCGCATTGAATTCAATGGAGCCGGCAATACAGCCGGCTCCATTGAAAGCAATGCGCTGCGGGCGATCGCGGGATGAATTTTCGGGAAGGGCTTAAATATATAAGCCCTTCCCTGCAATTCATCCAGACATGTGTAAAAATAAAAAAAATATATATACTCACCAGTCCCGGCAGACAGAGTTCCGCCACGGCCGGCGGCAGTTCTCTGAACTGCTCTCTGTAGTATTCAGCAGCCAGGGATTTAAAATCCCCGCCTGCTGAATGAGCTGCCTCTGATTGGTCACTGATTGGTTCATGAATGGGTGTGAGTGAGAGCTGCCCCTGATTGGTCCCTGCGCTGAGCCAATCACAGGCGGCTCTCACTCACACCCATTCATGAATTCATGAAAGGGTGTGAGTGAGAGCTGCCTCTGATTGGTCAGGCTGTGACCAATCAGAGGCAGCTCATTCAGCAGGCGGGGATTTTAAATCCCCGGCTACTGAATACTACAGAGAGCAGTTCAGAGAACTGCCGCCGGCCGTGGCTGAACTCCGTCTGCCAGGACCGGGTGAGTATATATATTTTTTTTATTTTTACACATTTCTGGATGAATTGCAGGGAAGGGCTTATATATTTAAGCCCTTCCCGAAAATTCTTCCCGCGATCGCCAGCAGCCCATTGCTTTCAATGGAGCCGGCTGTATTGCCGGCTCCATTGAATTCAATGGGCAAACATCATTCTTCTCTGCCACAGCTGTAACAGCTGTGGCAGAGAAGAATGATTTTTCTAGTATATGCTCTCAATGGGGTCGGCGCTGCTGCCGCCGGCCCCATTGAGCGCATATAGAGAAGAGAACAGGAATCGCAGATAGGTGCGATCTGCAATTTCTGTTCTATAATTTATCGGACGAGCGCATAAAAAGCGCTCATGTGTCCTATACCATTGCAAAGCAAGGGTTTTATAAATCGCCGGACGCATGCGCATGCGCAAATCGCGCGAAAAAACGCCCGTCTGACTAAGGCCTCACTGTCAGAAAGTTTTTTCTAATATCTAATTTGTGTCTCCTCCCTTTTAGTTTCATCCCATTGCTTCTAGTCTTTCCTTGCAGATGAGAATAGGGCTGATCCCTCTGCACTGCGACAGCCCTTCAGATATTTGTAGACAGCTATTAAAGGGGTTGTCCCGCGGCAGCAAGTGGGTCTATACACTTCTGTATGGCCATAATAATGCACTTTGTAATGTACATTGTGCATTAATTATGAGCCATACAGAAGTTATAAAAAGTTTTATACTTACCTGCTCCGTTGCTGGCGTCCTCGTTCCCATGGAGCCGACTAATTTTCGCCCTCCGATGGCCAAATTAGCCGCGCTTGCGCAGTCCGGGTCTTCTGCAGTCTTCTATGGGGCCGCTCGTGTAGAATGCCGGCTCCGTGTAGCTCCGCCCCGTCACGTGCCGATTCCAGCCAATCAGGAGGCTGGAATCGGCAATGGACCGCACAGAAGCCCTGCGGTCCACGGAGACAGAGGATCCCGGCGGCCATCGTCAGCAGGTAAGTATGAAGACGCCGGACCGCCGGGATTCAGGTAAGCGCTGTGCGGGTTGTTTTTTTAACCCCTGCATCGGGGTTGTCTCGCGCCGAACGGGGGGGGGGGGGGGGGGGGGTTAAAAAAAAAAAAAACCCGTTTCGGCGCGGGACAACCCCTTTAAGTCGATTCTCAGCCTTCTTTTTGCAAGCTGAACATTTCCAGATCCTTTAACCGTTCCTCATAGGACATGATTTGCAGACTGCTCACCATCTTGGATCCATATTTTAATGGATCAACTATATATAATTAATCTTATTAATTATAACTCAAAATATCATAAATCATGAAATTAATGTCTGCACTTTTTTTAAATTCTAATTTAGATTCGTTCTGTCATTACAGCCTATTGTGGTATTCCAAACCTTCACTGCTATAACTGTGAAGAATTCTTTCCTTGATCGAAGATAGGATCTCCTTTGCTCCACATAGACATGCTGTCGGTTGGTTCGTTGAACAGTTCTGCTAATTAATAGTTTGTGTATAGTTTGTAGTAGCTTATTTATTCGACATTGTCTAGCTGGCCCTCGATGTCACGGCTCATTCCCTCTTCTTTTTAATTTAGGCCTCATGGTGTTCCAGGGACTCTGCAGCCATTGATGTAGTGGGTCTTTCCTGCAATACTTGAGGTCGGGCCTCACACTGTTCCATGGTTTCTGACACCCTTGATACATTGGCTCTACCTTTCTGTTTTTTAATTCAGGCTTTATGTTGTTCAGAAGCCTCTGCAGCCCTTGATTGTATATATTCTCCGTATATAATGACATGATGCCTAGAATAGCTTTGAAGATAGCTGTTTTTGCATATGGAATATATAATTCTAGTTTATTGAAATAAAGCGGAATAGAGTTACCTCTAGACCGAACAGTAAGGTCATTTTTTGAACTATTAAGCTGCTCTAGTAAAATGAAAGCTGTGTTGTAGTTGTTTGTTATGAGCAACAAAGAGTTGAGCCTCTGATGATGATGAATATGATAAAACTATAGCTATATAACCACAGAACAAGCTATTAGAACTAAGCAAAGGATACTGGATTAAACGCACATTGTTACTGCTGACACAGCACCTACATTGCAGAAGCCAGAGATACCTTAAGGGTGCGGGCAGACGAGCGCCTAAACGGCGCGTTTTTGCGACCAAACGTATATACGTGACCATCTGAGGCAATGGTTTCGAATGTATTCGTTCACATGGGCGATTTTACGGCGCGTTAAAACGGCAATTCGAAAAAAAACGGAACATATGCGACCGAAATACGCGCCAACGCATATTCGATCGCCGAAAAGACCGTTTGCAAAGTAGGAACAAACGAAAATACGCTTTCTAGCTCTGGTCGTGATCGGTGAAAAACGATCGCTCGGGCGATTATACGTTGCGCTCGTGCGAACGTAAATACGCCTACGCTCGTCTGCCCGCACCCTAAGGAGGGATATTCTATGAGGAGCTCCTTCCTAAATAAGATTGGCTGAGCAATTAGGTCTGCCCGTTTCTCACTGTGGAAACGCTAAAAACGCTCATCCACTCTTAGCTCAATTATTGCAACTTGCTGCTGATTGGCCTCCCACGTGCCAGACTCTCACCTCTCCAATCCATCCTGAATGTAGCAGCCAGACTCATCTTCCTGTACAGCTGCAACATGGATGTCTCTGCCCTGTGCCAGTCACTGCACTGGCTGCCCATCAAATACAGAATTCAAACTCATTACCTTCATCCAAAAAGCCCTCCACAGCACTGTGCCGCCCTACATTGCTTCCCTCATCTCAATCCACCCCCCAGCCCACTCCCTTTGCTCCATTAACAAAATCAGACTACGCACCCCTGTAATTTGTAATTTGAGCCTCTTATTCCCGCCTCCAAGACTTCTCCAGTGCAGCACCAGTCCTCTGGAACGTGCTACCCAAAACTATCCAGCCATTCCCTGGCTCACACAACTTCAGGCATGCTCTAAAAATGCATCTCTTCAGCGACCGCCCCCTGCAGTCACACGAATTTAGCCACTATATGGCTTATGTCTGTCCATTGTCTACATGTAGAGCATTCCACACTCTCCACCTCGTCATACCCTACACATCTCCAGCCCCTTTACCTTCTGTATCACCCCATTATCTGTAGTATGTAAGCTCGTTGGAGCCTCACCCCTACTGTCTCCATCAACTGATTACTACATGTAACCATGGTTTTGTTTCTGTTCCCCATGCTTTGTAAGCGCTGTGGAATATGTTGGTGCTATATAAAAAAAAGATTATTATTATTAGATAATCCACTCCAATGGAACAACTGTGGGAACAGTTGTAGAGTGACTGCAACAACAAGTGGTAGAAGGCAGAAGATGATAATCCAGCATGAGTATTCCTGCTGGTCCTAACATTACTGAAAACATCCAAGAAGACCTACCTTATACTTGCCAATTCTTCTGCTTCCAGCATATCAGCTGCAAGAACTGACTTCTACTTATTACTTAATATAGCTCATCCCAAGTCATATATTTAAAGGGGTTGTTATCCCCAGGATAGAGGATAACTTGATGATTGGTGAGCATCTCAACAATGAGATCCCACAATCCCGAGAAAGGGGTTCCTATGTTTCCCTCTGCCTGTCAATGTGGGGTCACTCCATGGGCCTTCTAACAACCACATACCCTCCCTCTCTGATGCGTACACCCTTGGATGTCATATTATGAAGATATTCTTTTGGCATTGCTTCTAGGAGAGAATTCCTCATCAACGTACAGAGAGCATGGTATGGAGCAACGTGGCCACTGCTTGCCATCATACATGCTTTGTGCCCACGGCTTTGTCATGTACATGACACCAATTACTAAAAAGGTCAGTCCATCCCTGGATAAAATGATCAAGGAAGGCATGATAACCAAATGCGTATAAAGGGTAAAAAAAAGGACACTTCTCACAAATGGTGTAAAGAGGCGAATAGTGAAGACTTGGCTAACTGGTTGCTTCTAATTATATATAATTAATTACATTCCATGCTCTGTTTTATGTTACCATTTACACATGGACTACATTCATCTAACTCATGGGGCCAATGAATATGTTGACATCTCTCCAGTGTGTAATCTGGTCTGGATATCTACATGTCCATATAAAACACATGCATTGTATACACATACCATGAAGGATACAATGTAGTTACTTAGTGTTGTTGTCATCACTTGTTTTACCACTTATTCATTTAGATATATGCATTACATATGTTTTATGATTGCTGCTTTTAATATAACCTCATAAACAGACCTCACAGCTGTCTAAATGCTGAACTATTAATTTGCACCTGCTCCATAAAGAATATGAGAAATATGGTCAGCATATGGCAGACATGTTACAATTTCAACCTGCGTGACCCATGGTAAAAGGATGAACTTGCATCATGTGAAAGAAGTTCAGAAGTGGATCAGATTACTTTAATTCTACTTCAAATAACAAAAATATTCACTGATTTTTTTTTTTACCGTCTTTTTTTCTACAGACACGAATACAGATAAACAGATGTACAAGGAACCATCCAGCGGCATATGTACTATATAGTACCTTCGGTACAACGCTGTAGTGTATCCATGTGCTTCCATACACAGTGCACACAGCTCTGCCATATGTATCAGACCATAAAGTGACTTTCCCATCCCGGGAACAAAATTTGACCAGGGAGGTGAGGAGTTATATTACCTGGTGTCGTCCTTTCTCTCTGTTTTTCCACTGTTTTTCCATCTAGTTGCATATGGGGTTCCTCTGTGGTGTTCCAAGATGGTGCTATGCTACTAAATGATCGCTCTGCATCAGTAGTCAGGCATGGTTTGCTGCTTTTCAATTAGCCAACATTGCTCACTGGGCCGGCATCAGCACACGGCAAACCTTGGCAGGTGTCAGGGTCCACCAAACTATGGGGTGGACTCTGAGGGGTGGCATCAATCCAGCCTCCTTTTTTTTAAATCAATTGTATCAATGTCTTTAGCCAAGCACTTCCTGTTCCCCCACCTTATCTGTCATGCAGGAATGATGATATCATTGCACCACCTGTGTTGTTCTGCACATTCCTGGCCAGAGGGGCCAAGGCAGATCATGGAGGATGATGGAGGTAAGTGCGTTTATTATTTTACTGCCAGGGCACAAGAGGGCCTATAAATTACTCAAGGGGCACAGTAGAGTCCATAAATTAATCAGGGGACACAGTGGGTCCTTATTAAATACTCAGGGGACACAGTATAGTCCATATGTAACTTGAGACTCAGTGGAGCCTATAAGTGACTCAGGGGACACAGGAGGACCTATAAAATAGTAAGGGAAAGCAGCAGGACCTATAAATTACTAAGAGGGCCCACTGTGAATCTGTCACCCAATGTAAACCTGGAGCCATCCCTGATTTCCCCCATGAGTAATACTAGCTAATCAGAGCATGTAATGTCATTGTGTATTGGATTGCCTTAGAAATGCCACTGCCATCTTGAAAGATGGTAGAGGGGTCCCAGGAATGAGCAGGTCGGTAGCAGAATGGGGAGAAAAGATGGCACCAGGTAATATTACTCCCCATCCTTCCATTTCCTGAACAAATTGTGTCCTGAGGCTGGAGGGTCGCTTTAAGGATCCATATTGTGTTTTGGAGCCCTTTCAATTATCTGTGGTGATTGTATGTGCTCTGTACACATAGCCTTTATCCACCAGATTGTGATACTGACTATACCAAAATAATATAAATATTCTAAAAGTGATCAAATGATCGCACTGTAATGTCTATAATGGGTTTAATGAAATAATGGAATAAATGTTAATACAAGTTTATAAAAATGATAGGTAAAAAAAACTAAATATTACTGCAGTCATTATGACTTTTATAATTACATCACTGTCACTGTAAAAAACCCGCTATACCAAGACAAGCATTACCAATAGTAATACTATACAAGGGCCAAATAATGCTACCTGACCATGATCACATATTACATCACATAGAGATTAATATTAACATACAAACACTGAATAAAGACCACTAAAAAGTTAAATATTACTAATAATAACACTATATAAGGGTCAACTAATATAGTACTAATGCTACCCATGGTGCCCCACACAGTAATAGTATTCCCCTTATTGTCTTTCCTATAGGCCCCACACAATAAGTGCCACTTTTAATGCCCCCCAACAGTAAGTTCCCCCACTCAATAGCAATGACTTCTTTACTCCCTCCACTCAGTAATAATGCCCTTGATAGGCCTCCTTTTTATAATAATGCCTCTGATGGGCTCTATTTAGTTAAAATGCCCCTCTTTTTTTCAGCGATGGTGACATTGAAACTGACAACGTTGCTCCTTCTTTAGTTCATCTTTTCTTCATGCAGCCTCACTCTCTCTGCCTTTCTTTGTTTTGGTCCTTTACTGTATGCTCATTAGCTCAGACAGCTCACAAACCTGGGTCTTGATTGGATTAAAAGCAAGTTTTAATTATATGTAAAGGTCCGACTCCTCACACACATTAGAGAAATGTTGGCCAGACCCATTGATTTCATCCAGACTAGATGATTATCATATATGTATGGGGACTTTCCAATTCTCCATGAACAGATGATGTTGGAGGAATGAAGGATTGGGCATGTTGAATTTTGTGGCCTAACCCATTTTATTCTAACTGAAGATAAGTCACCACAGAGAGGTCTGGCAGTAATTGACTTCCCTCCACCCTTAGAAAACAGATTTAAGTATTTGAGTGTTTATATGCATGAAGGAGTTGGGAGAAAGCCAATAGCTATTGGCCAAGCAGCTAATTAAGGTGTGTGGGCACTTTAAAAGGGTTATTGAGGAAGGGGAAATAACAAATCATGTTTAGTTTTGAAGAGCTGGTACTTCCACTTACGGCCCGATTCTGACATCGGGTCTTGCCTTCTAGCTTTCCAGCATTGGAGACGTCATTGCAGAGTAATGGCTGTTTTGCTCATTTCAATAAAAAGCCAGCCCCAATATCAGTCTTTGCATTGACCATGACAGAGAAGGAGGCTGGCTTAGCTATTGATGAGTCAGTTAGCTAGCCCCTGTAATGACATCATTGATGCTGAGAAGGTCAAGGGAGCTCTATTCCACATGGCCCAGTGTTGAAATCAGACTGGAAGAGGAGCAGCCAGCACTTCTGCATTGAACTAAATTGGGTAAGACCTCATGTCCACAGGCAGGTTTGAATTGCAGAATGTGCACTGGGTACCTGCCTGGATGATCTGCAGTTCAAGCCATTAAAGCATGCAGATTTGTTTTGCAGACCTTCTGGTTCGGAAAACGAATTGCAGCATGCTCTATTTTGCTGCAGATCCTTCAGGGATGGCTTCCATTGAAGTCAATGGAAGCCATCTGATCTGCGGCATACCCATAGCTGTCACTGTAGACATTGCATGGATCTGGCAGGAAAGCAGGAAATTTAAATTTTAAAAATCTCCACTGCACATGTGCCGCGCTCGCGCACATGCCGGTGCACCCGCCCACACCTACAGGAGAGAAGATAGAAGACCCGGACAGCCACGCAGAGGATCTGATTGGGTAAGTAATGTCTTCTTGCCGTGGGCAAGGTGAGATTCCGCTGTGGGCTCCCGACCACAGAATCCAACCTGCCCGTGGACAGGAGGCCTAAGTATTTCCCTGGTTAATTAATGCAAAGTCCTACATCTGGAAATTAAAAAAGCACATACAGAATGGGAGTTGAGCGAAGTAGCAGCACATGTGAAAAAGACATATTATATTATATACTAATAGCTCATAGACTGAACATGAGTCAATAATGTGATGCAGTAGCAAAAAAGGCAAACACAGTTCTGGGTTGTATAGAGTCTAGATCACATTAGGTAATTATTCCCCTCTACTCTTCCTTAGTCAAACCTAATCTGAAATACGGTGTCCAGTCCTGGGAACCTCACTTTAAAAAAGACATAGACAAACTGGAGCAAGTTCAGAGAAGAGTTACCAAGATGATGAGTGCTCTGCAAATCATGTCCTATGAGGAATGGTTAAAGGATCTGAGAATTTTAGCTTGCAAAAAGAAGGCTGAGAGGTGACTTAATAGCTGTCTACAAATATCTGAAGGGCTGTCACAGTGCAGAGGGATCAGCCCTATTCTCATTTGCACAAGGAAAGACCAGAAGCAATGGGACGAAACTGAAAGGGAGGAGACACAAATTAGATATTACAAAAAACTTTCTGACGGTGAGGGTGATCAATGAGTGGAACAGGTTACCACGGGAGGTGGTGAGTTCTCCTTCAATGGAAGTCTTCAAACAAAGGCTGGACAAACATCTGTCAGGAATGATTTAGTGGATTGAGCAGGGCTTGGACTCTTTCAACTCTACCATTCTATGATTCTACGATACTTTAAATTGTTTGTTGTGAATCACAAATTACATATTTGGATACACTTTGGTCACTCATAAAAATTGACAAATTAATTCACAAAAATTTGAATACAGCAAATCAGTTTACCTATTGTAATCGTAATAGCCCCTATTGGAAATGTAAGGCTTCATGTACTGCCATGTGACATTTTTGTCATCATCATACAGTATCTGTTTCCTATGGGGGCCGATAGAGAAAATCTCCATATGCCTCTATGTGAAATCTGTCACAGTATGGCTCCATAGAGTGCTGCATTATGTCTCTGTATCATTTAGAGATTGTATGGTGGCCCAATGAACACGAGCCCCAAAAGTATTTCTAGAAACGGATAAGGTTGAAACAGTCTTATTAGACATATGAGAACATCAACTAAAGAACATCACAGTGCAGGAACCATACAATATTAACATATCTAAAGTCCACTAAAGAATTCATGTATCTGTTATCTATTATAGTAAATGTGTCTGTCTATTTGTATAGCGCTGTGCATTAATTGGGGCATCATCTATAAAACTGATACATACACAAGTACTTGTATACAGTAATTGCACAATTTGGCTACCCCAACTACTGTAGGTCGGCATCTGATTTCATGTAAGTGACTCATGCATGGAGATGGAATGTTTTGCATCTTGTGAGTAAGGATATAGACGTTCACAGAGCTGCAGAATATTTTGATGCGGGTCTAATTACAAACATTGACATTGATTTATGTACACCAACACAATGTATTGTAATCAAAGAACTAGGCACATCCAGACTTTTAATAAAAGCATCTTGCGAATTCTGGTTTGGATCAAGAAATTGCAAAAAAAAAAAAGAATGTTGTGCAGAAGAAGAACTGGGTATAGTTGCCAATAACTGACATCTTGCAAATAATATGTACATAAAAATTCGGATCGGCAACCACACAAAATTAATCTGATTGGCACAACGACAATACTGCGTGCTGCCAGAAGAAACGCTACAAATGTTGATTCACAAATAGCTGCTCATGCTCCTAGGTTAGCTACAGCTAGCTCATGTTATAAATCACTTATCCTACTCCTCGTGAAATACTTTTTATTAACTTTTGTCTACCTAATTATTGGGGAGGGGAGCTCACATGTGATTGCTGCTGTTAGCTGAATTTCCATTCCACTTTGTCGAATTATGAGAAAAAGAAAATCCCTATAGGTCATCACGACACTGTGCATGTCAAAATGGCGCTACGCTCACAATTATGAGCATCAGGCAATAGCTAGGGGTTAAAGCTAGGGGTTGTTTCAAGTTATAAAGTTATCTCAAATCCACAGAACAGGGGATAAATTTTATGATCAGTGTGGGTCCAACTACTGGGACCCGCACCGATCCTGAGATTGGGTTCTGGGCAGTCACTGAGTAAACATGAAGGCATGTAGCTACTCTGTTACCTTCAATGACAGCGCAAGAGATTACTGAGCACTTTAACAATCTCTGGCGTGATCATTGAAATGAATAGAGCAGAGGTGTGCCTGTGTAACCGCCACTTAAGTTACTCAAGGACTGACCGGACCCTGGTTTTAAAACTGGTGGTGATTCCAATGATTCATTCCCAGTGATCATAAAGTTATCTCCCATCTTGCGGATAGGGTATAACTTTAGAGCTTGGTACAACCCCTTTAACGTTGAAAGACATGCCCAGGGTGCTGGGTATCAACAACTCTGCTTTGCTCAAGGTGTTCAACCATTTAATAACTGGCCAATTTTGTCATTTTTCTTTAGATTTTTTTCATCCTTGCCTTTCAAGAGTGTAGGAGTTCTCCTTTAAATTTAGAATTAGCAATAAGGCTACAGAAATTTGAGTTATCTCATGTATCCAATTTTAATAATGACGATCATCTGAGAAAGAACAAGATACATCAACTGTGTGAAGTCACCACTGTTCTCTCTTTGAGGGGACCAGCTCAGTGTTAATTTTATTGATAGTACAAAATAGACCAAAAAAAAAGGTATTGTATTCAATCACGGGAGACAACTCTCTAAAAATATGCTAATCGTTACAAAATCTAACACTGATGAATGACGGATGCCCCTGCCCTGCGCCAGTCACTGCACTGACTGCCCATCAAATACAGAATTCAATTTAAACTTGCCATCCTCATCACAAAGCTCTTACTAGCATGGTACTGCCCTACATTGCTTCCCCCATCTCAATCCATCACCCAGCCCGTGCCTTCCGCTCTGCTAACAAAATCAAACTAAGCGCCTTTTAATTTGAACTTCTCATTCATACCTGCAAGATTTCTCCAGAGCAGCACCAGTCCTCTGGAACGCACTACCCAAGATTATCCTATCAAACCCCTACTTACACAACTTCAGGTGTGCTTTAAAAATGGACCTCTTCAGGGAGGCATACTATATCCCCTAAACCAAACCCCTCTTTACTCCACCGGATAACATGCTCCCTGTCCTACCGACTGCAATCCCTGCTAGCCACAATAAACTTCCCCATCCAGTCATACCGATTCAGCCACTATACAGATTATATCTGACCATTGTCTATGTGTATAGCATCCCACACTCTATACCTCGCCATACCGTGCACATCTCAGCCCTTTTACCTTCTATGTATCCCCCATTATCTGTCGTATGTAGGCTCATTGGAGCAGAACCCTCACCCCTACTGTCTCCATCAACTGATTACTAGATGTAACCGTGGTTTTGTTGCTGTTCCCCCTGTCTTGTAAGCGCTGCAGAATATGTTGGCGCTATATAAATAAAGATTATTATTATTAATCATACATTATCTATATAGAGTAAGGAACGAGGATACAATGACTAAATATGGGCTCCAGAAAATGTTCAAACCCCCCACCCAACTCACATCCACCTCACTACCCCCCACCCCACTCACACCCACCTCACTACACTGACAGCTCAGTCAGGGTTTGTGCTGCTTCCAGAGCTTCAGACTAAGTTATATTAACCCCTTGAACAACAAGTGTACCACAAATCATCTTAAAACTTTTTACTTTTTTTCTGTTGACATAGTCATATTGTTTACTGCGAGACAAATTGTATTTTATAATTGCATCATTTACTTTGCTATATAATATATTGAAAGAAAGCTCATTTTATGGGTCAGTATAATGACAATACTATGTTTATAATGCGTTTCCTTATGCTTCACTACTTTTAAATAATCTAAGCCCCCTTTAGAAAAAAAACTAAATATTATTCTTAGCCCCAGAATCTTTTTTATTTTTTCATCAATGGAGCTGTGTAAGAGATGTTTCTTTTTTGTAGTGGTGTCAATTGCTACCATTTTTGGGTACATGTGACTTTTTGATCGCTTTTCAATCCATTTTTTGCAGTTGTTTTGGAAGTCGTAATGAAAAAAACCCCTGCAATTCTGGCATTGTGGTATATATATATTTAGTTAGCAACATTCACATTGTGGGATAAAATATATCATGCTTAAAAAGGTTGTTCAGTTGTAAACTAGTTGCGAACTATCCTTTGAATTGGTCATCAATAGTATATTGGTGGGGGTCTATCTGCAGGGACCACCACCTATAAGCATTCTCTGGCCTGGTGTGCTCATGTACTGAGATGATTTCTGCAGGAACCAGACTGCTTCCTAAATGGAGAAATCAATGCTAGTCAGCTGCTGCAAAAGCAAATAAAGTCTTGGGCAGGGGGAATTAAAAGAGGTATAGGGGCGAAGGACGAGAACATTATTCTCCCACTATATAAGGCACTTGTCAGGCTCCACATGGAATACTGTGTACAGTTCTGGACACCGGTGCTCAGGAAAGATGTTACAGTGCTTGAGGGGGTTCAAAGAATGGCAACTAAACTAATACATGGAATGAAGGGACTGGAATACCCAGAGAGGCTATCCAAATTGGGATTATTTACCCTAAAAAAAGAAGGCTAATGGGCGACCAAATAACTATGCATAAATACATGAGGGGACAATACAAGGATCTCTCCCATGATCTGTTTATACCCAGGACTGTGATGCTAACAAGAGGGCATCCGCTATGTCTAGAAGAAAGCAGGTTTCATCACCAACACAGATGGGGGTTCTTTACTGTAAGAGCAGTGAGACAGTGGAACTCTCTGCCTGAGGACGTGGTGATGGCAAAATCCATAGAGGAGTTTAAGAGGTGACTAGATGCCTTGCTAGAGCGCTATGATATTACAGAATAGAGACATTAAGTAACCAGCGGGGTTGTTGATCCGAGTCTTAGAGTCAGATAGGAACTTTCAAAACGTTGATCCAAGGATTATTATGTCTGCCATTATGGAGTCAGGAAGGAATTTTTCCCCCCACATGAGCTAAATTGGCTTCTGCCTCATTGGTTTTTTTTTGCCTTCCTTTGGATCAACAAGGAAGGTGGGGTGAAAACAGGCTGAACTAGATGGACATTGCTTTCAGTCTAGCATAGTATGTTACTATGCAGTGGCCAAGCTTGGTATTGCAGCTCAAGTTCCAATTAAAATGAATGGGAACTCTTCCTGCCACTACAGTAAGAACAGTGCTGACTACTTCCTGCAGAAGGTACTAAAGCACGATGGCCCAGCAAAAAACTGTTCAACAGAGGCGCCAGGTAACTGACCCCCATCAATCTACTATTGATGATCTAGCCTAAGGCTGAACTATCACTACTTCACAGCTGGACAAACTCTTTAAATAGTTTGGGATTTCATGGATGTGGCGTAATAATATTAATATTCACCCCATTTATATAGCACATGCATATCATGCAGCACTTGACAGCACTTAATATTGCCGACATTACCAATTATATTTATTTTTTATTGTACAAATTTTTCATTGGAGAAAAGGAGAAAAGCTTTTTAACTTTTACCTTTACATTTTATTTAATTTAATTTGCTATTTTTTCCTCTCTGCGATCACTTGATCACTTGAATGGTATAATGAAAATTATAATAAAAAATGCTTCATAATTGTTTATTCATGGAGAGTACAAGTATTCACCTAATTAGACATTTCAGGAGAGCTAACAGGTCCTCTTTACATACATGGCTAGTGAAGAAAAGCCTAGCAACTGCTTTTGAGTTAGTCGATTTTAATAACGAAGTATCTACAACACAGTCCAGGCTCTAAATGGGCACTGCTCTGTCATTTGCTAGTGTACAGTGCTAACACTACCAATGCACTATGGGTGATTAGGTAGTCTAAAGATCTTATCGGAGATCTTGGACAGCCGAAAATCGGGTTCCAAAGCAGCAGAGCAAAAGGATGGCAGAGAAAATCAATTACAGGTAATACATCCCCTCCGGTCCCAGGACAGAATTTTGTCCCAAAACCAAAGGGTCACTTTTAAGGTTTTTCCCCGGCTTAAATATTGGTACATTATCCTTCCTTCACCCCCATGATTAGCTGTTTAAATGGACTGCAGTGAACGCTATGACCTCTTATTTGGCCTGTGATGTCACGCTTATGAGCCCTACTCTGAAATTAAATATCAAGCTACTAAGCAATGCATGGCACTGTGTGTGGTGTACAATGAAGAGGCCACAGCACTCACCACTGTGGTTCCTTAAAACAGCTGATCAGTGGGGGTGTTGGAAGTTGGACCGCCATCAGTCCGATACTCATAACCTATTATAAGGATAGGTCAACAATGTAAAACTTCTGGAATGCCCCTTAAAGTTACAGGTAGCCTCAGAGAAGCACTAGTGAGCTAAAGGTGCATTCTTTAGCTGTCTGATTGGTGGCATTCCCAACACTAGGCCTACAACAGATGCCTATGATAACATATTCAGTAGATCAGAGACCTATGTGGCTTTTTTTTTTAAGAAAGACAAAACTGCACTCATTAAGGCACTCTGTTGGAATTGCAAGCGTTGAGCCTCCTCTCTCCAAGGGCCTCACAGCAGCCACACAGTCTGCCTCTATGGTAGCCACACCTTTGCACCTTGCAGTGGGTATGAACAAGCTCAAATACTCTGCTATTGGTCACCAGTTGTCTACTTACCATGGTTTCAGACAAATGAAATAGGAAGAAGACATTGGGGCTTATTTACTATTCAAAATATGGCATTTCTTGCCACAAATTGCAATAGAAAACTGTTTTACATCCTTGCACCACATTTAGGGCTCCTACCCACTTAAAGCAGAGGCGTAACCTGAAGCTTCTGGGCCCCAATGCAAAGCCTGTAACAGGGCCCCCAACTATAATGCTTTATTCATAGTATTGGGCTCCCTATATGGTGGAGAGAGGCCTTATGGGCCCCCTAAGGCTCCTGGGCCGGGGTGCAACTGCATCCCCTAAAGTTACGCCAGTGACCTAAAGCCAGAGGCCACTTTGTAATTTTTTTCCGAGATCACTTTGGATTCCCAATCCGCCCCTGTAAAGAACACAGTAGAGAAAGTACATTCCTTGATTCAGGAAGCCGTTGTCCATACAAAGTCGAATTTCAGTTACCTAACAGCCATATGTGAATGTAATTATACCCTTCATCACTCAACTTATGAATAAAAAGTTCTACCTTTGATGTGGAATTAAGTAATTCTTTCTTAAAACCCTCCCACCCAAGAGATAATATTAGTAACAGTAATTAGTGGTTAATGTGCTGTAGCCATGAATAAAAAGAATGCCAGATCTGAAAGGCACCGGCTCATAACCCTACATGCACATTTCCATTGACTCACATTACTCAGGTTCAACTCTGACATCATTGTGCAAAAAGTGCCCTGCAGCTGAATTTTAATGTACAGTACATTAGACATCAATGAATCCTGGCAGCTTGTTCACAGCTCAGAAAGCATGTATATATCACAGAGAATACCGGCTGAGAAGAAACTGTACAGATCTCAAGACGAACAACTTATAGAGATGTCTTACTGTTCTGCACTGTAGTAAATCACTGCAAAGAAGCCTTACTGTTAAGGGCTTGTTCACATCTGCATTGGGGCTTTGTCTCTCTGTTCTATTTTTGGAGTAGAAAAATTGAATTAAACGTTTCCATTTTTTCCCCACTGATTTCAATGGGTTTTCAAAAAAGCTAAATGCTTTCAGTTTGCTTCTATTCCATTATAATTCAGCTTTTTTAAAACTGTACTATTAGTCCCATTTCAAAAAATAATTGAAACATAATGGAATGGAAGCAAACTGAGAGTATTTAGTTTTTATGAAAACCCATTGAAATCAAAGGGCAAAAAATGGAAACATTTAATTCTGTTTATCTGCTCCAAAAATGGAAAGCCTCAAAACAGATGTAAATGAGCCCTAATCTACACCTTTTATCATTGCACTGGGGGAGATATGCTAATCTAAATGCACCAGATTTACTTTGTTTTTTAGATACTTTTTTGCACCTCACCAGATAAGGGCCATAATTTAAGGCCAGGGGCATAACTATAGGTGATGGAGGGGATGTGGTTACACCTGGGCCCAGGAGCCTTAGGGGGCCCATAAGGCCTCTATTCTCCATACAGGGAGCCCAGTACTATGAATAAAGCATTATAGTTGGGGGCCCTGTTACAGGTTTTGCATTGGGGCCCAGGAGCTTCAAGTTACGCCTCTGTTTAAGGCCCTTTTACATACAACGATTGTCGCTCAAAATTCGTTCAAACAACCAAAAGTGAGCGATAATCGTTCAGTGTGAAGCGAAAATATCTCTTACTAGTCGTTCGCATTTTTTTAAGCTGACTTCTCTTTAGTCAGCTTAAAAAACCTTGTTAGGACTTGCTGGCTTTCTGTCTTGTGTGACAGCTCCCCACTATGGGAAGCGCTGAGCAAGAAGTCAGCGAGCCGGCAGCAGGACTTTCAGTTTGAAAGCTCTGCACAAGCACTAATGACCTTAACGGTGGCATCAGCGCTCGCACTCTTGTAAAAGGGCCTTAAGCTGTAAAGGGGCATAACGTAGCTGAAATGAGCATGCTTTAAAATGCTGCAACATATGCCAATGTTTTGGGACAAAAAAGATCGTCCCAAAGCAAAACAAGTGAAAGGTGGCTTAAAGAGGTACAAATATTTAGTTGCCGCAGTGAATTCAGTATGGTGGGCACTAATTTGTATATGGATGCCATGTTTGTCTTATGCTCTGTTTTGACATTTCCAGCAGTGGTCTTGTGACCATGCCAGCCTGCACAGATCATTGGCAGCCAATGGCAATAACCACCTCTTGTCTATATCAATGCAAGAATGTACTCAGAGTGGTCGGAATATCAAGTCATCATGTCCGCTAAATACAGTAGTTCTCCTTGCTTCTCCTCATCTAGACATCCAGCGCATGCACTGCGCAGTCCGGATGCCCACCCCAAACAGCTGCGCAGATCAAGAGGACGGGGCTTAGGAATGTACAGTGACCTGCCCGTCTCATAACTCCAATAGTAAGGAACACCATTCTTTGGTCATATAACTGCCGCTGAAAACAGTGGAGCAACCGTGTAAATGGGAAAACGCCACATATTATATTTACAGCAACAAAAGCACCTGTACCTGGAAAACCACTAGACTACATGTGCCAAAGTTAATGCAGGGGCTAATGTGGTATGGTACATCTGGAACATATTTAGACACTTAAGTCTAACTTCATGCCACTTCTTGGTTGGTTTACGTTACACTAATATTTTTGGCCAAATGTAAATACTTATTTGCTCTCTTGAAGTCCACCTTTTCAGCCAAGACACAGCTTCATTTAAACCATGTTCCCATGTATACTGAAGAGCAAAAAATGCCTAAAATACATAATAAGGTCCACTTCACATGGGCATATTTGCGTGTGCAATATGCTGGGAGTAAAACCCATTGACCAAATATGGGATTGACAGGGCAACTGTTAGGTGGATTTACAACTGGCTGAGTGATCGTACTCAAAGAGTGGTCATAAATGGCTGCACATCCAAGTGGAAGAATGTATCAAGTGGAGTACCACAAGGCTCTGTCCTAGGCCCAGTGTTGTTCAACATTTTTATAAATATAATCTGGAAGGGGTAAGTGATGGGAAACTGATCAAATTTGCTGACGACACAAAGCTAGGAGGGATAGCTAACACAAGGGAAGAGAGAAAGAGTAACATAGTATGTTAAGCTGAATGAAGACAATGTCCATCTAGTTCAGCCTGTTTCAACCTCTAGTTGATCCAGAGGAAGCCAAAAACCCCAAGAGGCAAAAGCCAATTAGCCCATTTGAGGGAAAATTCCTTCCCAACTCCCTAATGGCAATCAGAATAATCCCTGGATCACCATTTGATAGTTCCTACCTAAATATAAGACCTAGAACTACAAACCCGCTGGTCATATAATGTCTATATCCTTCCACTCGAGAAAGACGTCTAGCTCCCTCTTAAACTCCTCTATGGATTTTGCCATCACCACATCCTCAGGCAGAGAGTTCCACAGTCTCACTGCTCTTACAGTAAAGAGCCCTCTTCTGTGTTGGTGATGAAACCTGTTTTCGTCTAGACATAGAGGATGTCCTCTTGTTACCTTAAAGGGGTTGTCCCGCGGCAGCAAGTGGGTCTATACACTTCTGTATGGCCATATTAATGCACTTTGTAATATACATTGTGCATTAATTATGAGCCATACAGAAGTTATAAAAAGTTTTATACTTACCTGCTCCGTTGCTGGCGTCCTTGTCTCCATGGTGCCGACTAATTTTCGGCCTCCGATGGCCAAATTAGCCGCGCTTGCGCAGTCCGGGTCTTCTGCTTTCTTCTATGGAGAATCTTGTGCAGGATGCAGGCTCCGTGTAGCTCCGCCCCGTCACGTGCCGATTCCAGCCAATCAGGAGGCTGGAATCGGCAATGGACCGCACAGAAGAGCTGCGGTCCACGGAGGAAGAGGATCCCGGCGGCCATCTTCACCGGTAAGTATAGAAGTCACCGGAGCGCGGGGATTAAGGTAAGCGCTCCGGTAAGCTTTCTTTACGTCCCTGCATCGGGGTTGTCTCGCGCCGAACGGGGGGGGGGGGGGGGTTGAAAAAAAAAAAACCCGTTTCGGCGCGGGACAACCCCTTTAATCCTTGGTATAAACAGATCATGGGACAGATCCTTGTATTGTCCCCTAATGTATTTATACATAGTTATTTGACCACCTCTTAGCCGTCGTTTTTCCACGGTAAATAATCCAGTCCTCTCATTCCATTTATTAATTTAGTTGCCCCTCTTTGAACTCCCTCAAGCACTTCAACATCCTTCCTTCCTGAGCAGCGGCGTCCCTTGCCCCTATACCTCTTTTAATGCACCGCAAGACTCTATTAGCTTTTGCAGCAGCTGACTGGCATTGGTTGCTCCAATTAAATCTACAATCCACTAGTACCCCCAGGTCTTTTTCCTAATTTTATATCACTTTTCCCTAGCAGTACCCCATTTAGGGCTCAGTCACACAGGCTTCTTAATGTGCGTATGTTACCTGCTTTTGCGATCCGCATCTTTATAGAACCAATGCTTTTCAATGGCAGTGGTCAGATGCCCGATATTTACCTGCGCACAAAAATGTGCAACTGTAAATATAGGGCAGCGGATTTTAAAACGCAGGTAACAATGTTTTTTGGATGTGAAACCTCTAGATGCAACAGCCCTGTGCTCAATTGGGCCAACGGCAACAGCGCCGACCCCATTGAGAACATATAGTTAAGATCGTGATCTTCTGGCACAGCTGTGACAGCTGTGATACAGGAGCGTGATGTTCTCCTATTGAATTCAATGGAGCTAGCGCTACAGCCGGCTCCATTGAAAGCAATGGGCTGCCGACAAGACTTGCAGTGATTTTCGGTTAAGGGTTTTAAATATAAGCCCTTCCCTGAAAATCATCCCTAAAATGTGTAAAAGATTAAAAAATATATATACTCACCTCTGTGCAGCTGCCGAGGCTCAGGCACGTCAAGCTGGGTCTTCTTCTGCACTGCTCTGAAGTGATTTTAGCAAGTGGGGATTTTAAATCCCCACCTACTGAAAGGGCTGTCTCTGATTGGCTGAGCACTGTGACCAATCAAAGGCAGCACTCAGCTATTGAATGACAGCTGAGAGCTACCTCTGATTGGTCACAGTGCTCAGCCAATCAGAGGCAGCCCTTTCAGCAGGTGGGACCTCCAGGGTCATCAGGTCCAACCCCCTGCTCAGTGCAGGATTCACTAAATCATCCCAGACAGATATTTGTTCAGCCTTTGTTTGAACACTTCCATTGAAGGAGAACTCATGGTAACCTGTTCCACTCATTGATCACACTCACTGTCAGTAAGATTTTTCCAATATCTAATCTGTGTCTCCTCCCTTTCAGTTTTATCCCATTGCTTCTAGTCTTTCCTTGTGCAAATGAGAATAGGGCTGATCCCTCTGCACTGTGACAGCCCTTCAGATATTTGTAGACAGCTATTAAGTCTCTCAGCCTTCTTTTTTGCAAGCTAAATATTCCCAGATTCTTTAACCGTTCCTCATAGGACATGATTTGCAGACTATTAACCATCTTGGTAACTCTTCTCTGAACTTGTTCCAGTTTGTATGTCTTTTTTAAAGTGGTGTGCCCATTACTGGACACTGTATTCCAGATGAGGTCTGACTAAGGAAGAGTAGAGGGGGGTAATTACCTCATGTGATCTATACTCTATGCAACTATTTATACATCCCAGAATTGTGTTTGCCATTTTTGCAACTGCATCACACTGTTGACTCATGCTCAGTCTATGATCTATTAGTATACTCAAGTTTTTTTCACATGTGCTGCTGCTTAGCCCAATTCCTCCCATTCTGTATGTTTTTTTTTCTTGTTCAGATGTAGGACGTCCTTGTTAAATACCATTGTTTTAGTCACCGGCCACTGTTCAAGTTTGTCAGATCTTTTTGACTCCTCTCTCCCTTCTCCAGTGTTAACCATCCCTCCTAGCTTTGTAAACAAATTTGAATGGAAAGCGATGGTTTCATGGAAAATTTAGAAGTGATCAAGGTGATCATCTTTTGAGCAGTTAACAATGTCAGAATCTGGGGTAGAGAAAACCCACATGCCTCTATGGAGCATCTGGGCAACCCTCTCAAGGTGAATGTGGTTTCCGCTATAACCTGTAGGAAAGAGTATGGCTCCTTCTTTTTCCATGAGGAAACCATCACAGGGATTTTGAACCTGAACATTCTATAGATATGGTTTCTGCTGCCGCCGGAACTAAAAATGCCAGTATCATCTTCCAACAGAATGGGATACCTCTTTCAGATAATTTGGATCGCCTGATAAAAATTAAATACGCATGGATTTTATCTGATTTTTATACCTCCATGGCTGATTCCTATGATTAGTTAGCATGCTGGCAATTTTTACTCTTATATTACTGAGCATAGATTTACATTAAATACTACGCTGAGCTATCAAGGTGCTGTTGTTGCTGTTGGTGGTCCTGCTTCCTCCATGTTTTCTCCTCCTTCTTCTCCCAAAATGAAAGTTTTCTAAAGCACAAGAATCATCTGTAGCTCTACAGCTTTTCCTTGGAGAAGGTCCGTACTTGGCTGTTCTGTTCACGAGATAGAATTTGTCCTTTGCAAACTTTATGACATTTCTCATAAAACAAGCAGCACACCTGCTGTCTTACATAGTGAGATGTTTGGTAGCTCTTCAGCTGTTCCTTGGTGCAGGCCCGTGCTTGAGTGTTGCGTTCATCTTGCAGAGTTTCTCCTTGCAAAATTTATGACATTGGTTTTAAAAACAAGCAGCACACCTGCTGTCTTACGTGGTGCAATTTTTGATTAGGAGACCCTATATGGTACTTCTTTTGTTTTTAGAGACACCTCTGTGCTACGATTGACCCCTGCACCATTGTACACTCTATTTACCAATTTGTGGGAGGAGCATGATACGGTCACAAACAGATTATTCCACTAATCACTTATCATTACTTGTAAGTTTTTCCCGTATTTGGATGGGTTGCCTCCAAGTATTTTGGTTTAGTGCGTTCCACACACTAACAACATACTAATGGGTTAATTTAGATTGCAAGCCCCAATACGTACAGTGACTGACTGTACAGTGATTAAAATAAATAACACTTCTGCTTTTCTGGGCTCCAAGGCAAATTCTTCTACCTAACATTTGCCATTCATATTTATTTATTTTACTCATTTTTATAGCGAATACATATTCCTCAACACTGTACATTACTTGATATGGTTTCCAACACGGCTCACAGCCAAAGTTCACCCAGTACCCGGGAAAAAAAACATGTGCAAACACAGGTAGAAACTTCATGCTGCTGCAATCGTTAGTCAGATTTGAGCCCTGCAGTGCAAGGCAACAGTTCTAACCACTGATCCACCATTCTGCCCTGTCTATGGCAGATGATATATATATATATATATATATATAAAATTATTTTATTATTATTATTATTCATGTATATATACGTCACCGGCAATGTGTGCAAATCTGGCATTGTATAGAATGCCTAAGCAATCTATAGAATGCATCAGCTTTTTAGGCAAAGTATGAAATGTGTGTTCTATTTAAAGGGATTTTCCAAGGAGAATACTATTGATGACCTATCCTCAGAATAGGTCATCAATATTTGATTGGCCAGGGTCCATCACTTGGGACCCTCACCAATCAGCTGAGTGGGTGCATGCAGTCAGCGCCGCAAATACACAGAGGTCAGAGTTGAAGCAACGGAAGTCTCTGCGCTGACCTCTATGTAGTGGCCGGTGCTTGTAACTGCAGGCACAGCTTGTGTTGATTTTAATGAGAGCTATGCCTGCAGTTACAAGTTCCGGCCACTAGACAGAAGTCAGTGCGTAGACTTCAGCTGCTTCAGTTCCGACTTCTGTGTATTTGCGGTGCTGACAGCATGTGCCCGCTCAGCTGATTGGTCATCAATAGTATTTCCCTTGGAAAACCGTTGGATGCTTTCCCTAGGCATTGTATAGAATACCTAGGCATTATTCGGAATGCCAAGTACTATTTAGACAAAGTATGAAAAGACAGTCATGAAAAAGACTTTCTTATTGAAAAGAAAAAAAACTAAATAAGAGAAAAAAAAGGCAGTATTGACCTAGCGGCGCGCAGTGTCTCCATCTTCAAGTCCTCCAGCGGTCCCGTGTTGGTGGGTGAGTCTTCCCCTATCTCTCTCCCTTTCTCTCTGATTAGGTAAGACTGTATTTACATGGGGAGCATGATATGGCTCTGAGATACTCGGACCAATATAGCCCTTATAAACACAATTTTTCTGTGAGTAGGATGTGTTTTGCAAGAAAAACACATTGCATTGCTGCATATGCGAGTTTCACACACGCAGAAGAATTACATGTTGGAAGAAGATGATGGGGTTTGGATTGTGGGACTTTGGAAGAAGATAGTGGGGGTTGATGACGTGAAGAGTGGAATCATAACTTTTCGTATGGGGAAAAAATGGGTGCCCGGGAAAGAAGGGGAGACCCCAGTCCACTGCTGGCAGAAGTATTTTATACTTTGCCAGTTCGCCTCTTGGCGTTGCACAGAATGCATAGGAAATGTGTGAAAAATTCATCATTTCATAGGCCGCTGTTCACACCTGTGCAGCATTTGTTTTTCGGAAACAAACTGGGCAGCTGAGTGGAAAGCGAATAAACCCCATTATAGTCAATGGGGTCCGTTCCATCATAAGATGTAACCATTTGGCCAGAGGATTTCTCTTTCTTCCTTCCCGGATGGAGCAGGAAAGCAGAATTCCCACGGCAGATGTGAAAGCAGCCATAACTTGACATCCTATTTTGGGCATTTCATAGATTAGCTAGGTCAGGAACGTTATCTTTTCTCCTTGGGGAGAGCACCTAGAAGGTAAGTGAGGAGACTCATATGGCCATTCATGCTTCTCTGAGTAATATGCAAATAAGGAAGAGGAAGCAGTACCTCTGCAGCACCACCTATTGGAGGGCAGCATTCCTGCAAGTCATTGTTAGTGTCTTTATACAAGCCTTGTAACAATGACTGGGAATTGAAAGCCAAGCCAGAATCCATTCACAGACAGCTGTTTTGAGGTGTTTGCCCCTCAGTGTGCAGTAGGTTCCTGACTTGGCTAGTGAGAGGCCTGTGATGTGGGTCAGGAACAGTATATTTTTTTCTTCAGGGAGAGCACCTAGAGGGTGAGTGAGGAGATTTATAAGGCCATTCATGCTCCTCTGGGTAATATGCAAATAAGGGAGATTGAACAATAACTCTGCAGCACCACCTATTGGAAGGCAGCATTCCTGCAAGTCAATGTTAGACTTACAATGACTTATTTCATACATTGCCTGTGACATATACACACACAACACATACACAACTTGCTAAGAATGGGAGATTGCTGCACCTAACCAGACAGCATGACGGATCATTGCAACATGGCACTACAGACTTTTATAACAACTGCAGTACTAACCCTCCTGCCTCCCTTGTGAATTCTCCAGCCCAGACATGTTCCCAGTCCTGCAGCTTCATGTTACATCTACTAATGTATGTAGGACTTATGTGACCCCTGGTGACTGTTCTTTTACTGTAAGACTGCTGGGCTGGAAGGAACTCTTCCCATATACCAGAATATTTATAGATCACGGAAAAGTTAAGTCATACTAAACAATATGTAGTATACTGTATATTATACACAATGTAATAAAACTTGACCAGTACAGTCAAGGGCGTAACTAAAGGCTCAGGGGCCCGGGTGCAAAATTTCACCTCTTCACGCCGTGCCCGTACCTAAACCACGCCGCATATAGCTGCAAAACGAATATATCATGTATCCCCTTGGAATAAGCTTTCCAAACATGACTTATTTCCTGGACTATGTGAAAATTTGTTTGCAGCCCCATAAGCCCGTTTGTTTGCAGCCCTATAAGCCTTGTTGTGAAGCAGCGTGAGATATGCTGTCGTGCGCAGTACAATTTTGCTGCGATGCACGGTGATAGGCCAGGTCACCAACGGTTTCACAGTGGTAAAACGCTGCGTGACCTACGCAGCGTTTTACACATGCGGCCGAGTGGACCCGGCATTGGGCTGTGTTCATGTTTTTATGTTTCATTTTTGAATGCACTGCCTCCAGCAAGCTAAGCTCTGATTGGTTAACTCAGCGTCGCATCAGCCAATGAAAGCCGGCGCTGGGTTAACCAATCACAGCCATTCATTGAATGGAGCGCATTAATGGCGTTTCAATGCATTTCAATAGGGAAAAGTGCTTTGACATACGAGTATTTTAGCTTACGAGCTCTGCCTCGGAACGGATTAAACGCTTATGTCAAGGCACCGCTGTATCTCTGCCATGTTCTAAAACAAGTTATAACATTATATTACAAAATTACATGTCATCACCATATGAAGCATATAATATTCACTTTCAATCACCAGAAAACCCATTTGAACTGACACAACAATCTTCAAATTGTATATTGTTAAATAGTATTACATTTCCAACCATAGAGCTAAATATTACCAGAATTATATCATAAATCTCAGGTTGTTAGTTTCCACTGATTATAAAGTAAATTGGTAGACTGAAATTTCCACAATCATTTTGTCATTCACTTACGTTTACTTTTGCATTGCCAACAATTGGTTGAAGAACAATTTAAATTAGCCTCTTTTGGAGATATTTACCATATTTCAAGACCAGGTCCAGCACAAGGGACGATCCAAGACCTTTTAATTTTAGTCAGTTCAACAAGCTGCCCAATTAGGTTGGAAAATTCCCATAAAAAACCCAGAAGAACCAAACAGCCAAAATGGAATGGAAATCTTGAGAAAACTTTGCATAAATGATATACTTTATGGTAACAAAATTGCTAGGAACGAAAATAGACTGAGATGCTTTACTACTGTGGAAAAGCAATGCTGGAAAAAGAAGAGAAAGACTTCATTTATCTAGTAAGAAATATTGTATTTTTTTACATATAATGTATCAAATATGTAAAATGAAAATCAAAATTCAAGAGATAATAACTGGATGGGTTGTTACAACAGAAGGCAAATTGATAAAAGACTGGATCACGCAAATTATTCAGGTGCGTTTTTTTTTCCGGGCACTTCTCAAAGGCAAATGTAGTGTACTGAAGTTGATGTGCCTATGTTCTGGAAGTTTCTGAATGATCTATGTAGTCTTGTGCTTATGTGTATTCTCAATGTGTTCCATGTGAGTGAATATGATGTGTATTGCACCTTTAAAGCACTGAATGGGCTACTGTCTGGGTTATGTCTGGAAAAGTATCCATTTGTATGTCATGTGACCTTGTTATATATATGTGGAAGCAAGGTGGATGAGAGAGAAAGACAGACTTGTGTGGGTACCCTTATTTGTTTCTCCGAGAGATCACTGGGGAGGAACGAACAATGGCGTCACCTGTGACAAAAGGACTAAGGTAAACCACCAGTGGGCTTTCCTATTGCAATAGTCCGCCCTCACCCTTGGACGTGTCCCTGGTTACCCTCCGGGTGGTAGAGCCACCATTGAACTACTCTACCCCCGCAGTCTCCTAGCCTGGGGCCCGCTCTTCAGATGCTGCACAAAAGCATTGTTGCCAGATGTTTGCTGTTAGTTCATCAGAACGTATTAATATCTCTACACACCGAAGCTCATTTTTCAATGTATTTACTCTAAAGTCACATCTTAACTGTTGTATGACATCATCATCAGAATGTAGTGGCATTTGCACCACTTGCATGTCAGTTGATAAAAGTGGATTTACAAATAGACATATACTGCCTGGTCAGGATATAGCTATAACTTTTTTTAACCCCCTCCCCCCTACCCTCCCCCAGCACCCTTTCAAAAAAAAACCAACCCCGAAAAAACATGAATCACATCTCTACTCCACAGAGATCCTGGTATAGGAAAAGTGTTGTAATTTTAGCCAGTATGAAAGTTAATGCCTAAACTTTTACTCCACTTTCCTTTAATACAAGTGAGCTGTGGGCTCATTTATCAATCTGTCTAAAAGAAAAACTGGCCTTGCTTCTTGTAGGAACAAATCAGAGCTCAGCTTTCAAACTTCTCTGAATAAATGACGTCTGCTCTGAGTTTGGTTGCTCTGGGCAACAAGGCAAGTTTTACTTTTGGGCAAGTTTTAATAAATCTGCCCTATGTATTGGTGTAAGCTGTTTTTCATTGTACTTGTGATCGGTTTTTGCTTTCCAAAAGTAGCATCCTCTATTTTCAGTGTAGCATTTTTTCATGCTGGCTTTGTCCATAGATTTTTTTAATTGCACGACCAAACAAAAAAAAAAAGCGCCAAAAGATGACAGAATTTAAAAATCACCACTTTATTGATGATTCAAAAAAAATAGATTTTAGAAAATGTAGAAAACCCATATATGGTTATTTTTAAGTATCATCTTAAATTTAGAATTTTAATTTACAGCTATCGACAATGTTTTTTAGTTCCCTGTCATATTTATTACACTCACGCATCCAGCCAATTAAGGATCACTGCAGTGATTTGTCATCCTAAATAAGGTTACTAACGTGGGTCGTGACATGGAAGCAGGTCTGGGCTGATGCCACATTGTCATATATGGAGGAAAGTCCAAGGCATCAATGATGGTTTGGTGGAAAAACCACACCAAGCAGCATGGAGGAGCAGGTGGTGCATGGAGAACAATCTTGCTTTCTTGATGTCACAACATTAGTCCGGCCCATGTGACCACAGTGTTAGTGCATGTGCCCTGTCATTCAGCGCTGGATGCCGATCTGTAAATATCGCTCAACTGTTGTGGGGTTTTATTGGTCGGCAAATAGGTTGTTTCCCCAGCTCGTCAATCAGCCTTTATTGTAGTATAAATTCTGGTCACTCCTCTCAGAAGGTGACAGTTATTCCTCTGTTGGTAGAGTACTGGTCCAGTTCTCTTATCCATGGTGTCCTCTTTCATTCAGATAAGTTCCTGGTTTCCATACTTATTTGCATGTACTGTCTAAACTGCTTGGGCTATTACTATTACATATGTCCATAGGCATTTCCTTATCCATCCAGGGACAGTTTAGGCAGTTCCCAGGTTCTGGACTTGGGCCGCCCTGATCAGGATGATCACCCTGCTTTAGGCATGGTTTCCCATATTAGTACATTAGGGAGAGATTTCCTTTCCCCCTTGTTCAGTTTTGTTATTTATCATTTTTTGTTCTCTGAGTTTATACAAACATGTATATCCATCCTTTTGGACAACTTTTATGTCTGATCCGGAAGAGGTGTTTTGGCTCAGACATAACAACAGACAGTCTAGACCACTCATATGATGTGTTATTATTAGAGATGAGCGAACGTGTTCGGCTCCGCCCCTTTTCGCCCGAGCACCGAACTTTGCGAGCAATTCCGTGCTCGGGCGAAAAAAGTTCGGGGGTCGCCGTGGCAGCGCGGGGGGGGGGGGGTGCGGCGGGGAGTGGGGGGGAGAGGGAGAGAGAGAGGGCTCCCCCCTGTTCCCCGCTGCTGCCGCCCGCGCCGCCGCGCCTCTCCCCGCCCCCCGGCGCCGGCCGAATCTTTACGCGCGGACACTGAAGTCCTCGGTAAAGCCGGTGTCTGGGTGCGTAAGTGTTCGTTTAGAACACGTTCGCTCATCTCTAGTTATTATCCTTATGGACAATATGAAATCATGAATGAGTGTAAAGAGTGATCTAAGGAGCCAAAGATAGGATTTTCTTGGTTTTGCAAACACATTTGACATGGTTTTTTTTACCAGATTTATTCACAAAATGAGAATTCTAGGCTTCAGATATTGATGGAATGCCTAAGCTTTCGTATTAAGCTTCATCCGTAATAATGGGTTCTATTCACTGCGTATTGCACACACAAATACACTCATGTGAACCTGGCCTAAGCCTTATATTACTATTTTATTACAGTACATTTATCACTAATTATCATACATCAGCGGTTTATGAAGAAGTTGGAGCCGAAGTCAGACGTTTGGCTTACTGATTCCATTGTCCTGTTTTATAGGACTTTTTTACTAGAGATGAGCGAACGTGTTCTAAACGAACACTTACGCACCCAGACACCGGCTTTACCGAGGACTTCAGTGTCCGCGCGTAAAGATTCGGCCGGCGCCGGGGGGCGGGGAGAGGCGCGGCGGCGCGGGCGGCAGCAGCGGGGAACAGGGGGGAGCCCTCTCTCTCTCCCTCTCCCCCCCACTCCCCGCCGCACCCCCCCGCGCTGCCACGGCGACCCCCGAACTTTTTTCGCCCGAGCACGGAATTGCTCGCAAAGTTCGGTGCTCGGGCGAAAAGGGGCGGAGCCGAACACGTTCGCTCATCTCTATTTTTTACCATTGAGTTCATTATAAGAAAGCATATTAGCAACTTAAGTAAAACAGTGACTCTACTCTATGGTTGTTTCTACATAGGAAAATAATTAAGTTTCTCCGGGGAGATTACAAGATATCACGGGGCCTTAAACCTATTTGGGAACATCACCTGAATGCAATACAATCAATATAAATACATTTTTCAATTTATCTTGAACTTAAAGTTTTATTGCTATTGATTGGCATATCCCCAAACTACCTTTATGGCAGTTTTTTTGTTATATTTATGGGTAATTGTGCAATTAACATAAAGAAATAAGCTAGTAACATTTATGCTGGTGTGTAATGAGGCCCCTGATGTTAATTCAGCAGGAGAAAGCAAACGAGAGAGATTTCACAACAATGCTATAAAGTACCCCCCAGTGACACATCCTGTCAAAGGACTCAAAGGGAAAAAGTGCTGAATATAGCTGCTAGCAAACTCACATTTTAAAGTCCCATAACAATGCAACAATGCAAGGGCATTAACCCACTAGTTGCTGCCGTTCCTTGAATAGCATTTCTTTGTATTCGGTTGGTTCACTCTCGCCCTTGGTGAAGGATTTTGCCAATAGATATTTAGGACACAAATGTAATAGCAATTAAAACACCTGTTAGAAGGAAAAACCACAAAGAGTTGATCAACAGGGAGGAAGGCTGCAAAAAGGGGGAAGAAAGTAAAGAGTGGAGCTAGAACAAAAAAAGAAGGCAACAACTGGATGTGGGCTGATGTTCCTTTTCAAGAAATGAGGGCTAAGTCAGTCATGCATGAGTTTCCATTTTGGGGGATTTTAAAGTAAAAAAAAATAATCATTTTTCAACAAACATATAAGTCCTGTAACATATAGAATTGTGAGGGACCTATTCTAATTTAATATAGCTGAGGCCAACTGAAAACCCAAAGCCAACTCCCATGGCTCACTGGACAATGGGGATAAGGACCAGGGTGGCTTTACAGCATCAGCCCCAGCCTATGTGATCTACACTTTGGTGCAAGATCAGTCATTTCGGTTCTGGACTCCAACTAGGATACTTCTCTGCTGCCATATGGAAGATTGGTTGGCTGGGAGATGGGCATCTCGGATGACCAATCAGCCTTAATTTAGTAAATCTAAATATCCTTCTTACAAAGGATGCCGGTTATACCTTTTGTCTGAGGGTGTTTCTGGTCCTGCGGGACGCTACGTGAGCTGACCTGTGTCTCAGTTAAGGTAAGTCTGCTGGTTATTCATTTATTTACATGGGGTTTTATCATCTTGCTCCATGTATTCTGCTGGTTCATTATTCAATGTGTGTCAATTTTTTCTTAACACAGTTCCTGTGACCTTCTACGGAAAGTGAGGGTCGCCCCACATTTCTGTTGTGGGGTGGCCCTCATAAGGGCATGTGCTCCACTGTTGGGGTGTTCCAATATCAGAGGGTTTATGGTCAGTTTGCCCGTATTATCAACATTTATACAAGTGTATATATATTTGTCCTTTAAGGACACAACTAAAATGTCCAGGTTTGAAGTTACAACAACCTTGGCCTTCTCTGGAATTCTGGTGATGCAGATAAAGGTACCCACATACAGTGAAGCTTCTTTCCTAAAGCCTTTCACAGGATGTTATAAAATAAAAAAAGTGCACAAGACAACACTGGACCAGGAGACAGGGCAGGTGAATGTAGTCACCCACCTCCTCTGCAATGTCCCATGCTGTCCTGGCCTCCCGGGCCCCGACGGTGCCTTCTGCGCATGTGCGCCAGACGCAATATGTCGGGCGCATGCACAGGAGGGAGCTCGGCCTGGGAAATTTAAAATCTCTCTGGCTCCCGGTCCCCATGTGTAGCCGAGAGCAGAGAGATGTCACTGGGAGCCGCTATATGCGGATCTCGGTCACATGATCGCTGCTATCCAGTGGATAACAGCGATCATGTAAAGTAAAAAAAAGTTTTAAAAAAATCTCCCCTCATATCCGTGAGGGGGGATGAAATTAAGTACCTAAGGCCCTTGGATCTTTCCGTGGACCTCGCCACGGCTTCTGCGAATGCGCCCCCCCCCCCCCCCCGCCTAAATGGCGGACACATGTGCAAAAGCCGCAGATTGCCAGGGTAATTTAAAATTTCCCTGCTCCTGGCTACCAAACATAGCCAAGAGCCTGTATATTTCACGGGGGCCTGCAGTGCAGGTCTCTGGTCATGTGATCGCCGCTTTCTAATAGAAAATGGCGATCCCATAAAAGTTTTAAAAAGTTAATGTTTCACCTCCAATCACGGATCCGATCCATGAGGGGAGATGAATTTACTTACCTAAGACCTTCGGCAATGTCCACTGACGGGATCTTTATCTGTGGACCTTTCCCCAACTTCGGTGCATGTGCCCATCAGCAAAATGGTGGACGCAAGGGCAGAAGTTGGGGAGGGCCAGGGAAATTTAAAGTATCCTTGCTCCTGGCTACCAAAAGTAGCCGAGAGCCTGGAACAGTGATCAAAGGCCGCAGTGAGCAGTCTCCGGTCACGTGATCCCCGTTATCCAAAGGATAATGGCGATTACGTAAAAGTTAAAACAGTTGAAGTTTGATGCGCCTTTCAGTTTGAGCCCCGTTGTGCATATGGACATAATATAAGGGCGACAACGGGTATGTTTCTAAACACGGGACAAACAGAGGGATCCATTATGGCGTGAAAGTCTTCATTCAGATGTGTGCTGTACAAAAAAAATTGTTTTGAAAATGACACAATTGCCAAAACAAATTAAAACTATAATTTTTTTTCCTTCTGCTTTGCTCAGATTCATTCAAAAACTATGGGGTAAAAATTTGCCGTACACCCCTAGATGAATGCGTTAAGGGGTCTAGTTTTCAAAATGGGGTTATTTGTGGGGTTTCTCCATCTTTTTGACCACTCAAGGGCTCTAATAGTGTGCTATGGAGCCTAAAACACCTCTAGGTAAAATTACTGTTCTAAAAGCCACCGGCTGTTCCTTTCGGTTTGGGACCCGTTGTGCATACGGACATAATATTAGGGCCACAATGGCTATGTTTCTGAACACAGAACATTTTGGGGTGCAAGTCTTCATTCATATGTGTGTTGTACAAAAAATGAAAATCATAAATTTTTCCTCCTGCTTTGCTTAGATTAATTCAAAAACTGTGAGGTCAAAATAGGCAGTACACCCCTAGATAAATGCGTTAAAGGGTCTAGTTTTCAAAATGGGGTCATTTGTAGGGTTTCTCTGTCGTTTTGGCTGCTCATGGACTCTACAAGTGTGCTATGGGGCCTAAATCACCTTCAAGAAAAATCTCTGTTCTGAAAGCCACCGGCTGTTCCTTTCGGTTTGGGCCCCATTGTGCATACGAACACAAGATTAGGGCCACAACAGGTATGCCTCTGAAGTCAGGACAAACAGGGGTATCCATTTTGGGTGCAAATCCTCATTTTCATGTGCACTATAGAAAAAGAATCCTGTCTTTTAAATGACATATTTGCAAAAATATGAAATTTTATTTTTCTCCTCTAAATTGCATTAATTCCTGAAAAAAAAATGTGGGGTAAAAATACTCACAACCCCCCTCAGTGAATACATTAAGGGGTGTATTTTTTAAAATGGGGTCATTTGTGGGAATATCTATCATTCTGACACCTATGAGCCTTTACAATCTTGGCTTAAAGGTTAATAAAGACAAAATTTCCCAAATAACAAATCATTGAGATATCATGATCAATAAGACATCTTTCCGTTGTAATTTTATTTGATCATGACAGGTATTGATTTCTGTATTCTGAAAAGTTGTGTCCTATGTTCTTGGAAATTTGAAGAGTTTACAGAATTGGTTCTAAACCGTTTATCCTCTTTCATAAATATGCCCATCACATACAGTGCTCTGTTTAAGTAGTATATTAAATAATGTTGAAGACTGCAGTTAGAGCCTTCATCCCAATTATTTTTTCATTTATACTGCTCCTGTCAAGATGATGGATACCTTTGTCACCTAGGCTGAACTTGATGGATACCATTATGAGTCAATTGGATCCATTGGGCACTGCGGATTTGGAACAGAGCCTTACATACTGTAGTAGTCTCTGGCATAAGACCACATGGAATGCCATATGGAGCACAGGTTTGATTACATCTACATGAGGAAACAGAAAATACGCCCATGTGACAAATATATATGGACCATGAATTTCAAGAACAGGTGTTCAGAGCACCTATAAAGGGCGCCCTGCCCACTCTGTGATGCAGATGTTAGGATGTGCTCCTGGGACCAGTAGTACTATGGGTTTCCAGGAGCACACTGCCACAGGTATGGGAGTTTAAGTTTGCTGGGTGTAAAGTTCTCATGCCCACCAATTACTACCAGTCTGCTGCATATAAATACTAGCTCCTCCTCTAGGTGGTTTCCTCATTTTCCTCCCAGTACCCTTGTGTTTGCATTCATGCATGTTTTTCTGTTGGTGTGAACAGCAACATGTTCTGTGTGTCTGTGCAGGTGGCCAGACATATGGGCTACACAATCCTGTTCCGTATGGTATGCATTCCCTTGTGTGTTGGTGTGAACTGTGTCTTGTTCTGCTTGGATCGTCTTCCATCCATGGTGAGTCAGGCCCATAAGTTCCAGCGTGGGGCCATCCCTATTTCGACAATTGCCCCACTGGCAGGCAGGACTTATGGGGTAAGTTGTCTTGTGAGAGTTTGGACCCATGAGACAATGAGGATCCTTGTCATGGGCTCATGGGCCTAAGCATATTGGCCAAAATACAAACCAATACCTCGTTCGGTAGAAATTCTATCTGTTTATGCATACATGTAGGCTAGGTGAGTGCTTTGGGTGTTTTTTAGCTTTACTCTGGAGCATGCCAGAGCTTGGAACTGGTTCCCCTGTTTACCTGAGTCTTTGCAAAGCTAAGTACAGCGGTTATTATCTGTTACATCTTCTTTGCTGTGTTATTCTCCTATACCACGTAGGATCAGCTAGTGGCCTAGGTATATGGTCAGGTTCACCCTTCTCAGGGCAGGTTACCTGTTTATAGGCAGGTCCCTTCTCTGGGTAGTTTCTTTAGGGACAGTGTTTTACTTGTTGCAGTTGTCTTTATCGTTTACCACTGTTGGGTGTGAATTTGAGTTAGTATTTCATGTTATGGTTCCAGCATGTCCTGTTTGGACGTGATAGCAGGCAGTGAAAGGTAGTTAATCAATGCTCCCTGTGCACTATGCCAACATGTCAGGAGGGGGTATAAAAGAGATAGGCAGCATCTCGAATAACACACTGATGCAGCGGAGTTCTTAAAGTAGCGGAGGCCAGCCTCATACTCAAACTGAGAAGTGACCAGAAGCCCAGACAGAAACAACCTGCATAACTGGAGACCTTCAAACCGAAAGGGGCCTGTGTAAAGGTCTGCTCAGTGGCTGGTGCACAGACAAAGAGAAATACTGTGGTGATCAAGGAAGTCATAGTGAGACAAAAGAGAAAAGGGGATGCTCCCGTGCAAGTTAGCAAACACTTTGGTGTGAAAAAATAAGAGTTCCAAAAACTGGTGGTTGATGTGTGCAAGCGGATAAAGACCCTTGAAGAGTTAAAGAGACAAGCTGCAGTAAGGTGAACTGAAATCAAAGTCAGATGCGGAGAGCCAGTACCCAAATGATAAGTGCTCCCAAGCAAAAAACTGCAAGTAAGTCGGAGTTAGTGTGTGCAAGTGGAGAAGTGCCGACAGGTGAGAGAGAGAAAGGCAGCAGAAAAGAAGGATGGGTAAGTTGAACAGGAGAAACAATTGTAAAGGCAGAGAAGATCCATGAATTACCGTTGGGTAATAGTCAAGAGTCTGAGAGATCCATCGGCTAGTACTGCATGTGGAAACCAGCAACAATTCTGGAGGCAGAAGGAAAGGTGTGTTGAGAGACAGTTGAGGTGGAAATGTTCTGGTCATTAAACCAATGAAAGTCGTATCCTTTTGGGCAATAAGTACAGGTGTAAAAGACTCCTTTAAGAAGTGAGCGCAAAACCTATGGTAACCAGGGTACTAGTAGTTAGAGGGTGTTGGCAGATAGAGGTTAAACAGTTAATTGCTTAAAGAAAAATTACAGTAAAGTAGGATTTATTGCTAAAAGGACAAATGCTTAAAGGAGTTTTCTGCGTTCTAAAACATTGGTGGTGGAAGAGGGATGAGTCATATATTATAAAAGAAAACACCAATACCCACCTACCACTGCCGCACTGCTCCTCCACCGCCTCAAACCTCCAGCTGCAACAGTTTACTCCAGCTGCAACACTCATGTGGTTGTTTTTAACTGTAGCCAATCATCAGTGACATCCCGTAAAACTGCTGGGGGTTTCTATAGTAGAATCCCACGTGATAAGTTTACGAGATGCCACCAGGCCAGAAGACCACAATGACGTCACCTGTCAGATGCCAGAGTGCCGAAACAGCGCTCCGATGCTATGTTGAGCCCATTGGTGTTCTATAGTTTTGGGCATGGGAGCCTCAAAACTATATAAAAAATTAAATTAGACAACCCCTTTAGGTTACTATTCACATCCAATTGAGAAAGAAGTAGAGAAATTTCACGTTTAAACATTATGCTGTCCAATTGAGTGAAATAATGGACTTTTTCGTAGAATGTCGTGCAATGCTTTAGTAACTGAACCCTCCTGCGGAGTGATGAACTGTAACTATTATTTCAGTTCAGTCAAAGTTTATTTTTCTGCATGACACGGCCTCGGCCTCCGTCTGTCACTGCGGCGCCATCACACCCCATCCCACCTGCATCTTACATGGAGGATAAATGGAATAAGTCGTGAAGTGCCTGGTGTAAAAAGTAACTAATGCTTCCTGTTTATTGTTTTTTCCACTCCTCCAGGGGGAAATGGTTGGATGGATTTCTTGGGGTTATACTTATTGAAAATATTCGCTTATTATTAGAGATGAGCGAGTATACTCGCTAAAGGCAATTGCTCGAGCGAGCATTGCCTTTAGCGAGTATCTCCCCCGCTCGAGACTGAAGGTTCGGGTGCCGGCGCGGGGGAGCGGTGAGTAGCGGCAGTCAGCAGGAGGGAGCCGGGGGAGAGAGGGAGAGAGAGATCTCCCCTCCGTTCCTCCCCGCTCTCCCCCGCAGCTCCCTGCCCGCCGCCGGCACCCGAATCTTCCGTCTCGAGCGGGCAGGTACTCGCTAAAGGCAATGCTCGCTCGAGCAATTGCCTTTAGCAAGTATACTCGCTCATCTCTAATTATTATCTATGACTGTTTATTTGATTAGAAATACAATTTAATGTGAAATAGACAATGACATATAGAAATGAATGACATTACAGCCTCGCCGGATACATAACAAGACATATTATATTATACGGATATATCCATCGCTAGGCCTAAGACCAGTATAGGCAGCAGAAGGCGTATATTTATACATGCCCATATAAATATGTATGCCTTTTGATTATCATAATGAGGTGAAAGATTTGTGAACAGAGGTGACTGGCTTTGTCCAATAATGTATTTATAGACCCTGAATAAATTTGCTTCTGATATCCTTTTCACACCGAATTGCCAAAAACAGGGCAGACATATGTTAAAAAATAATGAAGGCAGTGAGTATTAGGTACATTTACATGCAGAAAGGCAGCAGCAGCTGTGGGGAAGGACAAAGGCTCGCTGGTGAATTATTCTGTGGAGTCATAATTAGGATGGAATCCTTTGGGACACTGATACCAAGTTAAACTGGATATGATCTACCTTGTGTCAGCTGTATTTTTGTAAGTCATGCTTTGTGGCGCTGCTGTTATTTGTGCTCTCTTTTTTATTATTCAGAGTGTACTAGAAGAGAAATGTTCACCATTGATATAAGCCGCAGTCTTATTTATGGAGTTGCATTAAATTTAATACAATGAATTATGCAGGTTATTTTATAAGAACATGTGGACATTTGTTTTCTATTTGCTTTTCGAGGTTGATTTACCTCCATCGTAAATGTCATTTGTAACACAATTCAATGTGGAAACATTTTTTAATCGCGTACTATTATATTTATATTATTTTTGCCTGTTTTATTATTATGATTTCGTTATTTTCATTATATTACTAGCTTATATATCTAGGGAATATGCCCTGGCTTTATCTTTCTCTTTTTGGATTTGGGCCTCAGGGTGTTCCGAGGTTTTCACATGTCTTTGATGTCGCTGCTAGTGTTGAGTGAACTGAAGCAGTAGAACCCTGTTTTGAGTTAAACTTTGCTAGAAGTTCAGTCCGGCATGAACCCAAACTGATCTTTTAGTTCTACCTAAGGGCGCCTACCCACTGGCGATTTTTTTTCCTGCGATGCTAAATTGCGTTTTGCGTTTTTTCTGAAGAGCAATTAGCATAGAATGTGTTCTTGTCCATTTGGGGTTTTTTTTTCGTTTCGTTGCAATTTTTCACATAGGAACTGTCAGTTGCATATGTCTCCTTATTTTTCTCTTAATGCACCCATGATTGTCAATGGAAATTAACGAAAAACGCCGCGAAAAAGGCACAAAAAACGCCGTGAAAAAGGCACGGAAAACGTGCGGAAAATGCATGAAAAACGCTGCGTTTTTCACGCATGAAAATCGGCAACGCCAGTGGGTAGGCGCCCTAAGGGTGACTACCCACTACAGGTTTTTTTTCACTGCGAAATTCGCAGCGTTTTTTTTTTTCTGCAGGGGTCTATGGGACTTGTAATGTTAAAATCGCGGTCGAGCAAAATCACGATTTTGCAGTAAAACAGGGTTTTACTGGTTCAGCTCACTCAACAGTAGTCCTGAACACTGGTGTATAACACTGTCTAAGAGACATACTGTAAAAGCCATGTATAACACTTTGAGTCGAATACAAGGATTAGGGTGGCTTCACACGAGCGTGTATTTTGTGCATGTATACGTGCGCACAAAACATGCTTCTATTAGAACCAACGCATTCCCTATGGTGTGTTTACATGTCCGTGTTTTACAGGTGCATGCCTGTAAAGATAGGACATGCGTGCATCATAGGGAATGCACACATTGTCTTCAATGGAGCTGTGGCTGCTACCGGCGGCTCCATTGAAGATAATGGTCTGCCGGCACCCCTGAATTGTTTTTCAGGCAAGAGCTTTACATATAAGCCTTTCCCTGAAAAACAAGAATTTTGGTGTAAAAAAACCCACAATACTTACCTCGCCGCCGCTGCCGTGTTCCCGTGGGGATGAAGAACACATCTGCCGCATGCGGCAGATGTTTCCTTCATCCCCGCGAGGAAAAAGAATTCCCTGCAGCACCTGCCACATCTGTGACAGATGCAGCAAAGGAATTCTTCCTCCCTGCGGGGGATAAAGAATTCCCTACCACAGCTGTCACAGATGACAGCTGCGGTAGGAGATCCAGCTGCCGGCATCCTGAAAAAATGGTGATAAAAATAAAAATAAATAAATACTCACCTTTCTTCAGCTGCCGGGGCTCAGCTATGTTCAGACGGCTCTTCTTCTGCACTGCTCTAAGGATTTAAAATCCCCGCCTGCTAAATGGGCTGCCTCTGATTGGCTGAGCACTGTGACCAATCAAAGGCAGCGCTCAGCCAATCAGAGGCAGCACTCAGCTATTTATGAATTCATGAATGGGTGAGTGCTGCCTCTGATTGGTTGAGCACAGGGACCAATCACAGGCAGTTCTCATTCAAAGGTATTTTTTTTTTTTTGGTTGTTTTTTTTTACACTAAAATTCTTGTTTTTCAGGGTAGGGCTTATATGTAAAGCTCTTCCCTGAAAAACAATTCATGGGTGACGGCAGACCATTGTTTTTAATGGAGCCGCTGGTAGCAGCTGCAGCTCCATTGAAGGCAATGCACGCACCTTCATACACGTGTTTTTGCGCGTACATAGGTGCGCACCTATGTACGCACAAAAACACGCTCGTGTGAAGCCACCCTAAAAGTGAATTTAAAAAATGTACATACCCCAAAATGTACCCATAAAAACTACAGCTGGTTGCACAAAAACAAGCCCTCACAGAGCTGCGTCCATGGGAAAATACAAAACTTATTAGACTTTGAATGCAGCGATTCAGAATAACAAATAATTAACAATTTTTATTGCGGAAAAGTAGAAAAACCTTATTAAAAAAAAAAAGATTTTTGGTATCATTGTAATCGTACCGACCCGCAGAAATAATGTATTTTGTCATTTATGCTGCATGATTAACTCTGTAAAAAAAAAATAATGGCAGAATTAATCTGTTTTCTCTCCCTGCTATCAGAAAAAAAATAATAAAAGTTTTACAATACATTATACATTATAGAAAAGTCGAAGCGTGCTCTATTTTAGTGCAGATTCCCCGCGGGCGGCCTTCATTGAAGTCGATGGATGCGCATGTTCCGTCGTCCATACGCAATTAATATTGCGTATGAGCTCCGAAATCGCTCAGAACTAGTAGGCAGAATACATAGAAAATAGAGGGAAAAACTCCCCTAAGGGATGTTCTACTACATTCTGATATTGTTTCCCTGTATGTGATCTTTTTCTGTGTTAACAATATGCCGTGCATACGCATACATCTACGTGAAAAAACTATTGCATCTACGATCTTCCGCAACTATTCGAAATTACTTTCCGCGATGTATCACAGGCCTTCTGCTGCGGGAATCGGCATGTGGAATCCGACCCGTTCGTGTGAGCCCGGCCTTAGGTAGGCAGGTCTAGCACTTCATCAACAATGACATCCATACAGGAGGGCTGGATGTTCCCTGCCTGTGGGAGGATGTAGCATTGGGAATGGCACATTATCCACAATGTCATTGATAGAGGAGGACCAGATGTTTCTTAGGCCCAGTGTCTACGGGTGGATCTGATTTGTGGAAGATCTGCAAATCAAGCCGCTCATAGGGATACATGGGCGTCCGCAAGTGAAATAAAGTATAGGGATTTGATTTGCGGACCTTTTGGTATGGAAAAAAAAAATTGCAGCATGCTCTATTTTACTGCGGATTCTGCACGAATGGCTTCCATTGAAGTCAATAAAAGCCGTCCGATACGCGGCCCATCCGCAATTAAATTGCGGATTCCGCGGGAAAGCAGAAGTTAAAAAAAAAAAACTCCACTGTGCCTGTGCAGTGTCCGGTGCTTCCGCACACATCCTGAAGAAAGGAGGAGACTCCCAGAAGACCCGTACGGGTAAGTAGAAGTCCCACAGTGTCCTCGGTCATGGGAAGGGTCAGATTCCGCTGTTGGCTCCCACATGCGGAATCCGATCTGCCAGTGGACATGAGTCCTTAGATGGGTAGAGAAGCCAGTAACCAAGCATTGTAGTGGAAGGGAAGTCAGAAGATGGGCAAGTAAGCAGACCAGGTGCGTGAAGGTAGGAGCGTAAGAACACAGGAACATGGGAAGAAGGTATTTGGCTGCATTACGATGGGTATTCAGAAGAGGAATGGTTCTTCAAAAACTGCCATCAGGAGCAGATAACCCACTTAATTTATTATTATTACTACTACTACTGCCGTGCATCTTATGTTTATTATAGCTATAATCATATTATAATTATTTATATTCTTTTTATACCATTAACCTTATTCTAACACAACTATGGATATTTTCTGACAAGTGCGAGCAAACTTTTCCCTGGCTTTCTGCTGTGTAAATCAAGGCGATCTCTACTGAATGCTGACTTGCAGCAACATCGCTTATGATCCTGCCTATAAGTGCTGAGCTAGCATTTTGTGCTTTAGATAGAGATATTCAAGTAAAGTTCAAGCAGTAAAGATTGCACATTTACGGTTTGTGGTTGTCTAGAGAACCTGCTTAGCCTAACCAAACGTCCTTTTATACATTCTTCACTTGTTATTGGTTGCTGTCTATTACATTTAACAAGAACTTTGAAGTGCTCTACAAGAACACAGGTGAGGAACATAAAATAAAGCAAAGTGGAATTTAATATAGGAGCAAAATATCGGTCTGAAGCCAGGGAAGTAGCTACAAGGGATATAATCGTAGCCAAATCTGGGTGCCTCAGGAGGCCCAACGGCATCTCTACCATATAAGAAATCTCCAGCATCATAGATGGTACAAACTAGGTCGGAGCTCTGTAACAGATTCTGCATTAGGGCCCAGGAGAAGTTTATATCTATAGATGTGGTTTAGCTTATCAAGCAAAAATACATATGGGGCAATGCAAATGCACAGTATTTTCCAAAATTCAACAGATTTTTAATTTTATCAATCATTTACATGGTGGGAAATGTTTTTTTATATCCCTTTCTCTATTAGCTTTCCAACAAAAACCACCAAACTATCATTGATCTTGATACTTGAGTCAGCAATGATGCTCCTCCCCGGGGTCAACATTTCAAACCAGAGATCATTCAATAAAAGGCCTTTCCGCACACATATTTCTGACCAGAAGCGTAACTTGAAGCTCCCGGGCCCCAATGCAAAACCTGTAACAGGGCCCCCAACTATAATGCTTTATTCATAGTACTGGGCTCCCTATATGGAGACCTTATGGGCTCCCAAAGGCTCCTGGATCCGGGTGCAACTGCATCCCCAATAGTTACGCCAGTGTTTCTGACCAATTCTATTACCATCAATATGCAGCAGATTGGTCTAAGAGCTTAAACACATGGGTGCATGTGCTAATACGCTCACAGCTACGGAGTGTATTAGTGCATGAACTGGGATTTTTCTTTTCATATTTAACTATTCAAATTCCACGCTATTGTGCAAAAGTTTGGAAAAAAAAGTTGAAGGATAGGTTCTGCCCTATCTTTCTCGCATGTCGAAACACTACGTGCGAGAACGATAGGGAAAATCCTATCTTTTCTCCCACATAGTATTAACTTGCAAGAATTCCAGTAGTGAGAATGAAACCATTGAAATCAATGTATTCGTTTTGTCCCACTTTGTGGGAGTGAGTTTCACGGGCGCAAAAGCAGACAAAAACATGCCAATGTGTTTACGGCTGCAGGGCTTCTTCACACGGGGGATATTGCGCGCATTTTCATTGACAATAGAACCCATTGATTTACATGGGTTCCTGCACGTTCTGCGATTTTACGCCATATTTATGCATGTGAAAAAATTTACACAACATGCTCTATTTTTGTATGCATTTGTACACCCAAGGCATCATAGGAGTCTATGGAGGTGCAAAAATGCGTACCCTGTCTGCACTAAATCGCGCATACATTTTGTTATCCATAGTCATTAATAAAATAGGACTAAAGGTTTGGGGGCATTTGGGTTTTCCCTCCAGTCTGGGAAGGATAATAATTATGGCTTGTTTTTTTTTTGTTTTTTTTTAAAGAAGGAGCCTCCATAATTGCTAACTGAAAGGCATTTGAAAACCCATCTGCTCCTGGTGATTTACCTAAAGGTTGAGGGTTCATATGGTCCATAGAGGCAAGAACGTGGTCTTCGGAAAGAGTAGGTAGATTTTGTTTTTGTAAAACATTTTTGGATGTGATGTTTTTTCCTTGGGAACACCTAAAAAGGGGTCGTCTTTCAAGTTATATAAAGCCGAATGATAGTCTCTAAAACAATTTGCTATCTCTACAGGGTTTGTTAGTTTTCCCTTATTACTCTGACTTAATAAATACGGGATCCAAGATTTGAGGTGCCGTGATTTAAGGCGAGACACCAGCAATTTTCGGTATTTCTTATTTTGCGAATAATATTGGGCTTCAACTCTCTTTTATTTCCTCTCATGATTCTGAAGTAGATTGTCTTTGAGTTTTTGCCTACAATGAAAGGACTCCTCCACCTGCCGTGGTGTTTGCATTAACTTATTTTGTGCATCAAGTGCCTTGATTTTGTCAAGCAGTTCATCTTAAATTCAAGTCCTTTCTTTTTTCACATAATGCCCCATCCTAATAAACAAGGCCTTTATATACATTTGGTGGACATTCCATAAAACATGGGGGTTTACATCATGGGATGTGAAATATTCCTTTAAATCTCTCTCCAGATTACATCTGTGTCTTAGTTAAGATAGTAAAAAAATCATTGCTGTGCCATAAATTTGTTGGTGCTTGGTTGTATTGTTCCGCTAGGGTCAAGGAAATTGCAGTATGGTCAGACCACGTGATTGTCTCTATCATCGATTCCTGAGATAGCAGTAATACATTTCTATTGAGTAGAAAACATGTCGAATAGCTATTATAGGCGTTTGAGTAGAAGGACTAATCTTTCTCGGAACTATGCATTACTCCCATTCATCAACGAGTTCCTACTTCCACCATATGTTAGCTAGAGATTGGAGATGTCTACGCAAACTGGAGGTTGTATCCATGCTAACATCTGAAAGTGCATTAAAATCACCACAGATAAGAAGCTTACCTTGCTTACATTTAGAAAGGATGCAAATAGTTTTGTGGGGAAACCTCCTTTTTTTGTTCGGAGCAGAAATGTAGACTGGTGTATAGATTGTAATATATATAGAACAAACTGTTATAACATATCTAACTTGTACATCTATTTTCCCTTGAATAAGCTGGAATTCTACAGATTTTTTTTCATAGGAATATCCTCTAGATTTGGAAGTAAAGTGGGACTGAAATATTATAGGGTAGCTTGGCCATTTTATATGGAAAGCCTCTTTTGAAATTATATGTGTCTCTTGCAGACAATAAATATTTTGGGCTAAAGTTATAATATTTGCCCACATAAATGCCTATTTTGGTTTTTTTTAGCTCTTTAACATTTAGCGATACTACCTTGATCACCTTAAAGGGGTTGTCCCGCGAAACAAAGTTGGGGTATACACTTCTGTATGGCCATATTCATGCACTTTGTAATGTACATTGTGCATTAATTATGAGCCATACAGAAGTTATTCACTTACCTGTTCCGTTGCTGGCGTCCCCGTCTCCATGGTGCCGTCTAATTTTCAGCATCTAATCGCCCGATTAGACGCGCTTGCACAGTCCGGTCTTCTCCGTGTTGAATGGGGCTGCTCGTGCTGGAGAGCTGCTACTCGTAGCTCCGCCCCGTCACGTGTGCCGATTCCAGCCAATCAGGAGGCTGGAATCGGCAATGGACCACACAGAAGACCTGCGGTCCACCGAGGGTGAAGATCCCGGCGGCCATCTTTGCAAGGTAAGTAAGAAGTCACCGGAGCGCGGGGATTCGGGTAAGTACTATCCGTTTTTTTTTTCAACACATGCATCAGGTTTGTCTCGCGCCGAACGGGGGGGCTATTGAAAAAAAAAAAAAACGTTTCGGCGCGGGACAACCCCTTTAATTAACAGTAAATAAATGGAGCATAGTTACGCAACTTCTCCTTCAGTCAAGGTGGTTTAGGGTTGTCATCGTAGGAGCGTCCAACATGTGCCAGATTGGCCAACAGATGTACCGGGTATATGACAAACGAAGAGAAAAGAAAACAGAAAAAAATCATAGTAACAGCAAACAGTTCTTCACGTAGCTAGTAGTGAAGAAGAAGACATGACGGGTTTTCTTGCAGAATGGTTGTGGGAGCCCGGTCATCGCCATAGGGATGGTGTCCTCTGTGGTGCGTTGGCCGGCACAACGCAGCAGAGTAGAAGATGCCGGGACAGGTAATGCTAGGGTCACCGGCCGGGCACTGGGTAGAACTTCACTGCAGGAATCCCGCATGCGGGGTCCGACTCGCCCATGTGCAGGAGGCCTTACACATCATTTTTGTGAAAGTGAATCACCTAAGACTACTTTCACACTCAGTGTTTAGGGTTGTCTTTAGTGGCTTTGTGCAAGGCTTTTTTTGGGGGCTAAAACATTGCAGACAGATGTTTGAGAATCTGTAATATATTATATCTTTGTGTTCTGTTGTGTTTTTTAAGCAGCATGCTAAAGTAATGGTGTTATTTCTTTTTTTTTATCATAGACATTGCAAAAAATAAATAAAAAATATAACAATTTTACAAATTATGTAAAAAAATTACATGGAGTTGTTTCACACAAATCATGTTTCAGAAAAAAAGCACCTATTTTTCATGCTTTTTGTTTCTTAAAGGGGTATTTTGATTTGCAAAGTTACTGTCAAATGAATGCTAATGAAAAGTTATTAAAGTTTACAATTTGGTTCTGCTTTGGATTTTGTGTCTCTAGTTCTAAAAGTCATAACCTTCTCCCGGCACTTCAGAAGCGTTTCTTCCCCGGTTGCCCCGGATAAGACCTGTAGGCATTTAAGCAATAGCGGGCTTGCATTCAGCTCTTGGAATTGGACTACTAACCAATAATAGGGCAGCACTAAGTGGGGATGTACACAGAGAGGAGGTATAGAGCAGGGAATTGTGGTAATTGTAGTTTCAAGCTGCAAATCGGCAGGGATGTGACGGCCATCTTGAAAAATAGGGATGTGGGGAAACATTAGAAAGGGTGACAGGATAAGAAGGTGATGGTTGCAATATTTATATTATAAACAGCTGTGCATAAACATGACACAAAAATCCTTCATATCTGGAATGCTTGAAAATTCACTTCACAAATACAGTATAAGCAAAGTGGATAATAGATCTCATCCGCACACTGGGGAAAAAATCTACAGTCTGAATTGACCTATAATGCAGATTGAATGGAGCAATTCCTAAATCCTGCATCCGCAATGCAATGGCTGTGACTAGTTCTTTGACTGCAGCACAGTCAGTCAATGCAGCGCATATGAACCAATCACAGCCATCGTATTGGTTCATCAAGCATTGCATTGATTGGCTGAGCAGCACTTGAGAACCAATCAGAGCCATTCCTAGAGGCAGGATTTATGACCATAACCAGGAAGTGATCTTCTATAGGTGGCCGAGGACGCTGGAGCTTCAGAAAGCAGCGGGAAGGACCTGCAGTGAGTCTGCTAGGAAAGTAAAAGAAAACAAGACCTAGTGCCTCTTTTGGGGCAAAAAATAATATTTTGGGTAAAGACAGTATACCGATGGGGATGAATCCCTCAGAAGGTGCATTAGTAGTGGGAGAGGGGGGGTCTTTAGTCCCCTGCATTATCCTTTCGGCGACATAGGATGAGCACAGCATACAGCAATACCTCGATTGCTCTATGCTGTGAACTTGGGGGTGGGGCTAAAACAAGTCTGTCACTGATTGGCTGTGGTTCACAACTTGTGGACATTGTTTAAGAAACAAAAAACAGTGGTACAAATCTTATATTTTAACAAGGGACGTAAATGTCTGCAAAAATCAATAAAATGTACCTAATCAAAAATAGCGACATATTCAGAAACTCCAAGCCTTTCGCACAACTTACAAAATGAAGTTCTTCTGTATCACTCATAACATTGAGAAATGATCTCGCTGCAGCAGATATTAGTTAGACCCGATCCATTTTCCTCATCAAAAGAAAGAGCTATATGATATGAAAATGTGTGTAATCATTGCAAACAACATAATAAAACGTATGATCAAAGCCTCCAGACTGCAGGACTGAAGCATGAAATAAGCAGCACATTTAGAAAGCAGACATCCAATGATATTCTAAGAGATATTATTACTCAAATAATACGGTTTGATTTTATTATAGACCAGAAACTTCAAACTATAACCCCCGCTGATAGCAAATGGCCATTTTTGATTCGGCTTTGAAGATTAAAAATGGTCTTAACAAGTGAAAACTTTCTGAGAGCCAAGTCTTTTCTGTGAAATACAAGCGCGGAAAACAATGGAAAACAACAACAAGTAATGGACGATGAAAGCAGCATTTTAGAAACAGGCCGATCATCTTACAGAGCCGAGCTGCACATGGAATAGTTTCCCATGTTAGGTCTCTGCGTTGCCCTTTCACCCCCAGCAGGGTCTAATTGGAGAGTAGCCTGACCTCTCACCCTTGTTGCTTACTTTCCCATTGGACTTGTTGCTGTGTGCAGTGCAGATTAGCAGAAAATGTGTTCATCTTAGTCATCGTTTTCCATTTCTGCATCTGCCGCTGATTGTTACTTTTATATGAAAAGGTAATTTTTGGGGGCCAATTACTTTTAATTGGATAATTGAGACGCATCATTGTCACGCCACGCAGGGTGAAAATACAGATTATGATGTTCATAAACCACTTTTTTTTAATCTCCTTTTATTGAAGAACAACATTTTCCACTAATGCAACCAAATGTGGTGTTTTAAGTTTCCAATGAGTATAATAAATGAAATTATGTCACCATTTCAAAGTATAATATAACAAATATTCTAATCCATAAATAAAGAAAATTTAGGTGTAAACACCGATAAATTCCCAGGAAGGCAATAAAAAAAAGAGGGAAAGTAGAAAAACAAGGTTTTAGAGAACACATTTATCATATATTTGTCAGAGGGAAGGAGTACTGTGAAATGTATGTATTTATGTCATAGTTAACCGTAAGATTGTATATAAGGCAGGCTATAATTTCTAATTATGCTATGAGTTTGCTAGTTGATCTAGTCAGTGATGATGAAAGGGAATTTTATTTAAAGACAGTAATTGAGGAATTACACCAAATAACTCATACCTTGTGGAATTTTTCTGGACATTTTCTGTTTTTTTAAAAGCAATTTTGCATAACAAATGATCAAGTTAACCATTTCATGCCACAGAGCCACAGTTGGGGGTCGCATATCCATCAATCTCATCGGAAATATTTACGAGCAATAAGAAGTGTTTCACGAAGTAAGATTCATATATGATGTGTTATGACCAGCGAGTGTGGACCCACTGTGCCAACCAACCGGTTTGGCTTTGGGCTAAACCTGAGGACATTATCCTGCTGGTTCCCCGGTATTCACTCTTTAACCCCTGTGCAGGGATCTGGCCTCTGCTGTGGGAAACCGAACAGGACGCTACCTCCTGGAGTAATCCCAGTGTGGTTGGCAGCTGACCCATAGAGGTCGGCGACATTGGTGCTATGCACCATGTGGCAGGCCAAAGCATAGTGTCTTGATACGAACCTTATATCGGAGCAGACAGGGTATAGCGATATCCATGTCACAAGTCCAAGAATTGAGGCAGGCCAAGTTCTAGCAAGTTCAAGTCAGGATACCAAGAGTTAGGGCAGGCAGAGTTCAGGAAAGTCAAGTAAACAGGTTCAAGGTCAGTACATGGTAGATCAATATCAGAATAGCTTGCTGGGAACTGGAGACAAACTACACTAATACTCTGGCAAGGAGGAAGTTCCCCAGGCCAGGTTAAATAGGAGAGCAATCGCCTATTAACCCTACAGCTGGGATGAGAGCCTGGAGAATGATTAACTCCTGCAGTGCTTATGGAAGGCACACAGCACTGCTGAGAATTAGCTCCAGCACTGCAGATTAAGGATGAGCGAGTATACTCGCTAAGGCACTACTCGTTCGAGTAATGTGCTTTAGACGAGTATCTCCCTGCTCGTCCTTAAAGATTTGCGTGCCGGCAGCGGGCACGGAGCTGCGGGGGAGAGCGGGGAGGAACGGAGGGGAGATCTCTCTCTTCTTCTCTCCCGCCCGCTCTCCCCTGCTCTCCGCCGCAACTCACCTGTCAGCTGCAGCGGCACCCGAATCTTTATGGACGAGCAGGGAGATACTCGTCTAAGGCACATTACTCGAACGAGTAGTGCCTTAGTGAGTATACTCGCTCATCCTTACTGCTGATATAAAATAGAAAGAGTTATTCATACAGGAGGGACAGGGCGATGCCCTCGTCTGCTCGCACTAGCAGGATTAACTAGGGCTAAGGTCGCATTGGTGTAAAATCTAAAGTTGAATAAGTTTATCATTCGCAGCTGGAGATACCGAGAACTGAGATCTCATAACATTGGACCAGTCTTCGTTTGTAAGATAGGGTATAAAGGCTCTCCATTTATCTTCTTCCTTCAGTTTCAAAGTTGAGAATTTGTATCTAATCAAATTAGTGCACAAATGGGATATTAACCCTTTAGGTATGCAAAATCTCAATTAAAGGGAAGAAGAAATGTATGGATAAGGTTTTGGATATTGGATACCTATAGCATGACGTAGTTGAAGAAACTTGTGAAAATCTGATCAAGGTATATCATACATCTGTTGCATCTGTTTGAAGGATACAAAGGTCCCTTGGATAAATAAATGTGATAATAAAAGTGACATTACCGCATGTTCAACCCAATACTCAGAATCAGGAAAGTTAAAAAGATGATGAAGTCCTGTATTTTTCTATAAGGAAGTTTCAGATGGAAGGTCTTGATATCCTGTCTCTCGTTTGGCTATGTCCCATATACGAATGCCAAGTTTATGTATGGGTAAAAGATGGCTAGCATGTAATGTTTGATTTTCCAAAACTGTCCATGAAAGACTAGAATAGAGGAAAAGTGTCTCAAGTGTTGTTCGGTATTAGGCAGAGGTCCTCATTTTACTTTTATTGCCTCTATACATCATGGCAAAAGAAAGAAAGCCTGCAATGTTAGAATGTACAATAACTGTAGTTGTATATTCTAGGCAGTCCTCACATTATATCTGATAATGATTCACAAGGAAAAAAAAAGAAACTGATGGTTCATAAAAGTGAATCATACTGCAATTAATGTTATGTATACAGGAAGGGACAATATTAAAAATGCAACTTCAAAAAGTCATCTCCTCCCGAGACTAAGAAAGGTGATCAGATGTTCTAATGAATGCCATTCCATTAACTTTTCAAACATCAAACTTTTTTGCATGTGTCTATATTGTGTTGCCCTTTAAAAGCCTTATTCTATGTATATGACTTATCTGTGAATTGATAAATAGGCTCCTTAAATTGTCTCATTCACCATCTGGCACGAAGGCAATTACACTTATTAAAGAAAAAATAAGGGTGTTGTTATGCAAATTGGTACTATCCCTTTAACCACCCACAGACAATGAAATCTAATGAAGAACGTTCCTGTCTTGAAAACGATTCAATATATTTGAAAACATTTTGAACAGAAAAATTAACTATTTCTAGTAGCAGCACCCATCGCAAGTTATCTGCAAAATGTTTCTGGTTGGTCAATGAATTTATTAGACAAAGCAAAAAAATTGCCCAAATGGGCAAAAACTGCCCATAAATAAAGGTCCCTCGTCAACAAAAAAGAAAATATGAAAATAAACTAAATAATCTATATTGAAACGTAAATGTAAAAATACATACAAGACTAGGTTAAATACCCAGGTGTACTAAGCAGAGCTAAATATATATCTCTCAGACCTCTGATGTGTTACACTATTAGTAATTATATAGTAGACTATAATAAGGCAGACTAAGTTTACAACGACTATGAAGCTTTCAAGCTGCAGACATGGACTGCTCTAAGGAAGACCTGCTTATTCAAAGAAATCACATACCACCCCCACCCCCGGTATTTGAGAAACATTGGATGTACTCATTTGACCCCCAGAAGGTTACAAATGCAGGAAAAGCCCCCCAAAATACATGGGAATACAGCCACACATCTGGGGAACACTGTGCTCTTCCCAAAAATGGGTCAACATAGTGTAGAGTGGTTTGCAGGCCAATTATAGCACAGGGGTGTCTCTGAGAGCAAAAGAAGGCCCAGATAGGGTCTCCTAGATCAAAAATTAGGCCAAGGGAGACAGCAGGTGTGCTGCTTGTTTTAAAAGCAATGTCATAAATTTTGCAAGGACAAAATCTGCCAGGTGAACTCAACACTTAAGCATGGTCCTGCTCCAAGGAACAGCAAGTGTGCTGCTAGTTTTAACCCTTTCCAATCCACTGTCTGACATCTTCCTACATTCTGATTGAAGCTTGTACAGCTCCAATGTCAGAAGACGTCCCACAGGGTATTATTACCGTCTATTGCCAGCCACTCAGCTGTCGGAGCCTCTCTGGTGCACACACACTGGTTTTAGCCAGCAGTAGAGATTAGCGAACGTACTCGTCCGAGCTTGATACTCGTTCGAGTATTAGCGTGTTCGAGATGCTCGTTACTCGTGTTCGGGTTACTTTCACTTTCATCTCTGAGACGTTAGCGCGCTTTTCTGGCCAATAGAAAGACAGGGAAGGCATTACAACTTCCCCCTGCGACGTTCAAGCCCTATACCACCCCCCTGCAGTGAGTGGCTGGCGAGATCAGGTGTCACCCGAGTATAAAAATCGGCCCCTCCCGCGGCTCTCCACAGATGCATTCTGACAGAGATCAGGGAAAGTGCTGCTGGTGCCGGAGCTGCTATAGGGAGAGCGTTAGGAGTTATTTTAGGCTTCAAGAACCCCAACGGTCCTTCTTAGGGCCACATCTGACTGTGTGCAGTACTGTTGAGGCTGCTTTTTGCAGTGTTACACAATTTTTTTTTTTTGTATATCCGCCGTGCAGAGCATTGCGTCCGCAGTCTGCAGTCATTGTACAGAGTATAGGGCCAGTACTGGTGAGGCAGGGAAAGAGATATTCAGGCTATATAGGCAGTGGGCTTTTTCCAAAAAATTGATCGCCGTCATCCCGCCAGAGGGAAAAAGTATACATAATATTATACGCTGCATACAGTATCTATCTGCTGGGGGTAGTAGTCCTAATTAATACGCAGCTAAGCGTTACAGCAGGCTTGCGCAAAATTGTTTCCTGGATCTGCTGTCTCTGTTACATGATCGCCGTCATCCCACCAGAGGGAAACAGTATACATAATATTATACGCTGCTTACAGTATCTATCTGCTGGGGGTAGTAGTCGTAATTAATACGCAGCTAAGCGTTACAGCAGGCTTGCGCAAAATTGTTTCCTGGATCTGCTGTCTCTGTTACATGATCGCCGTCATCCCGCCAGAGGGAAACAGTATACATAATATTATACGCTGCCTACAGTATCTATCTGCTGGGGGTAGTAGTCGTAATTAATACGCAGCTAAGCATTACAGCAGGCTTGCGCAAAATTGTTTCCTGGATCTGCTGTCTCTGTTACATGATCGCCGTCATCCCGCCAGAGGGAAACAGTATACATAATATTATACGCTGCCTACAGTATCTATCTGCTGGGGGTAGTAGTCGTAATTAATACGCAGCTAAGCGTTACAGCAGGCTTGCGCAAAATTGTTTCCTGGATCTGCTGTCTCTGTTACATAATCACCGTCATCCCGCCAGAGGGAAACAGTATACATTATATAATACGCTGCCTACAGTATCTATCTGCTGGGGGTAGTAGTCGTAATTAATACGCAGCTAAGCGTTACAGCAGGCTTGCGCAAAATTGTTTCCTGGATCTGCTGTCTCCGTTACATGATCGCCGTCATCCCGCCAGAGGGAAACAGTATACATAATATTATACGCTGCCTACAGTATCTGTCTGCTGTATCAGCCTAGCATTTAAAAAAAATAGAAGCAAAATACTTAAGGCCTACTACTGGCCTTTGGCCACTTGACTGCTTCTGCACTGTGAATTCCACTAGCTCAGTCATACGCACCTACGTCTCACTACAGGCGTGCGCAAAATTGTTTCCTGGCTCTGCTGTGCGTTCCGTAACGGAAGTCAGCCTCCAACCACAGGCCAATAAGCGGCACATTTAATTACAGCGTTCTGTTTCTGCACTACTGGTAATACAGCATGCTGAGGGGTAGGGGTAGGCCTAGAGGACGTGGACGTGGGCGAGGACGCGGAGGCCCAAGTCAGGGTGTGGGCACAGGCCGAGCTCCTGATCCAGGTGTATCGCAGTCGACTGCTGCGGGATTAGGAGAGAGGCACGTTTCTGGCGTCCCCACATTCATCTCACAATTAATGGGTCCACGCGGTAGACCTTTATTAGAAAATGAGCAGTGTGAGCAGGTCCTGTCGTGGATGGCAGAAAGCGCATCCAGCAATCTATCGACCACCCAGAGTTCTGCGCCGTCCACTGCTGCAACTCTGAATCCTCTGGCTGCTGCTCCTCCTTCCTCCCAGCCTCCTCACTCTATTACAATGACACATTCTGAGGAGCAGGCAGACTCCCAGGAACTTTTCCCGGGCCCCTGCCCAGAATGGCCAGCAATGGTTCCTCTCCCACCGGAGGAGTTTGTCGTGACCGATGCCCAACCTTTGGAAAGTTCCCGGGGTCCGGGGAATGAGGCTGGGGACTTCCGGCAACTGTCTCAAGAGCTTTCAGTGGGTGAGGAGGACGATGACGATGAGACACAGTTGTCTATCACTCAGGTAGTAGTAATTGGAGTAAGTCCGAGTGAGGAGCGCATAGAGGATTCGGAGGAAGAGCAGCAGGACGATGAGGTGACTGACCCCACCTGGTTTGCTAAGCCTACTGAGGACAGGTCTTCAGAGGGGGAGGCAAGTGCAGCAGCAGGGCAGGTTGGAAGAGGCAGTGCGGTGGCCAGGGGTAGAGGCAGGGCCAGACCGAATAATCCTCCAACTGTTTCCCAAAGCGCCCCCTCGCGCCATGCCACCCTGCAGAGGCCGAGGTGCTCAAAGGTCTGGCAGTTTTTCACTGAGAGTACAGACGACCGACGAACAGTGGTGTGCAACCTTTGTCGCACCAAGATCAGCCGGGGAGCCACCACCACCAGCCTCACCACCACCAGCATGCGCAGACATATGATGGCCAAGCACCCCACAAGGTGGGACGAAGGCCGTTCACCGCCTCCAGTTTGCACCGCTGCCTCTCCCCCTGTGCCTCAACCTGCCACTGAGATCAAACCCCCCTCTCAGGACACAGGCACTACCGTCTCCTGGCCTGCACCCACACCCTCACCTCCGCTGTGCTCGGCCCCATCCACCAATGTCTCTCAGCGCACCGTCCAGCCGTCGCTAGCGCAAGTGTTGGAGCGCAAGTGCAAGTGCGCCGCCACGCACCCGCACGCTCAAGCGTTAAACGTGCACATAGCTAAATTGATCAGCCTGGAGATGCTGCCATATAGGGTTGTGGAAACGGAGGCTTTCAAAAGCATGATGGTGGCGGCGGCCCCGCGCTACTCAGTTCCCAGTCGCCACTACTTTTCCCGATGTGCCGTCCCAGCCCTGCACGACCATGTCTCCCGCAACATTGTACGCGCCCTCACCAACGCGGTTACTGCCAAGGTCCACTTAACAACGGACACGTGGACAAGGACAGGCGGGCAGGGCCACTATATCTCCCTGACGGCACATTGGGTGAATTTAGTGGAGGCTGGGACAGAGTCAGAGCCTGGGACCGCTCACGTCCTACCCACCCCCAGAATTGCGGGCCACAGCTCGGTGGTGGTATCTGCGGCGGTGTATGCTTCCACCACTAAACCACCCTTCTCCTCCTCCTCCTCCAACGCAACCTCTGTCTCGCAATCAAGATGTGTCAGCAGCAGCACGTCGCCAGCAGTCGGTGTCGCGCGGCGTGGCAGCACAGCGGTGGGCAAGCGTCAGCAGTCCGTGCTGAAACTACTCAGCTTAGGAGAGAAGAGGCACACGGCCCACGAACTGCTGCAGGGTCTGACAGAGCAGACCGACCGCTGGCTTGCGCCGCTGAGCCTCCAACCGGGCATGGTCGTGTGTGACAATGGCCGTAACCTAGTGGCGGCTCTGCAGCTCGGCAGCCTCACGCACGTGCCATGCATGGCCCACGTCTTTAATTTGGTGGTTCAGCGCTTTCTGAAAAGCTACCCACGCTTGTCAGACCTGCTCGGAAAGGTGCGCCGGCTCTGCGCACATTTCCGCAAGTCCCACACGGACGCTGCCACCCTGCGCACCCTGCAACATCGGTTTCATCTGCCAGTGCACCGACTGCTGTGCGACGTGCCCACAGGGTGGAACTCTACGCTCCACATGTTGGCCAGGCTCTATGAGCAGCGTAGAGCTATAGTGGAATACCAACTCCAGCATTGGCGGCGCAGTGGGAGTCAGCCTCCTCAATTCTTTACAGAAGAGTGGGCCTGGTTGGCAGACATCTGCCAGGTCCTTGGAAACTTTGAGGAGTCTACCCAGATGGTGAGCGGCGATGCTGCAATCATTAGCGTCACCATTCCTCTGCTATGCCTCTTGAGAAGTTCCCTGCAAAGCATAAAGGCAGACGCTTTGCGCTCGGAAACAGAGGCGGGGGAAGACAGTATGTCGCTGGATAGTCAGAGCACCTTCCTGTGTATATCTCAGCACGTTGAGGAGGAGGAGGAGCATGAGGAGGATGAGGAGGAGGGGGAAGAGACAGCTTGGCCCAATGCTGAGGGTACCCATGCTGCTTGCCTGTCATCCTTTCAGCGTGTATGGCCTGAGGAGGAGGAGGAGGATCCTGAAAGTGATCTTCCTAGTGCGGACAGACATGTGTTGCGTACAGGTACCCTGGCACACATGGCTGACTTCATGTTAGGATGCCTTTCTCGTGACCCTCGCGTTACACGCATTCTGGCCACTACGGATTACTGGGTGTACACACTGCTCGACCCACGGTATAAGGAGAAACTTTCCACTCTCATACTCGAAGAGGAAAGTGGTTCGAGAGTGATGCTATACAACAGGACCCTGGCGGACAAACTGATGGTAAAATTCCCATCCGACAGCGCTAGTGGCCGAAGGCGCAGTTCCGAGGGCCGGGTAGCAGGGGAGGTGCAGAGATCAGGCAGCATGTACAGCACAGGCAGGGAAACACTCTCTAAGGCCTTTGGCAGCTTTTTGGCTCCCCAGCAAGACTGTGTCACCACTCCCCAGTCAAGGCTGAGTCGGCGGGAGCACTGTAAAAGGATGGTGAGGGAGTACGTAGCCGATCGCACGACCGTCCTCCGTGACACCTCTGCCCCCTACAACTACTGGGTGTCGAAGCTGGACACGTGGCCTGAAATCGCGCTGTATGCCCTGGAGGTGCTTGCTTGTCCTGCGGCTAGCGTCTTGTCAGAGAGGGTGTTTAGTGCGGCTGGGGGAATCATCATAGATAAGCGTACCCGCCTGTCAACCGACAGTGCCGACAGGCTTACACTCATCAAGATGAACAAAGCCTGGATTTCCCCAGACTTCTCCACCAGCGGACAGCAGCGATACCTAAGCAATACGTAGGCTGCACCCGCGGATGGAAGCATTGTTCTCTATCACCATCAAAAACGTGGACCTTTTAGCTTCATCAATCTGTGTATAATATTCATCCTCCTCCTCCTGCTCCTCCTCCTGAAACCTGACGTAATCACGCCGAACGGGCAATTTTTCTTAGGCCCACAAGGCTCAGTCATATAATTTTTGTAAACAATTTTTATACGTTTCAATGCTCATTAAAGCGTTGAAACTTGCACCTGAACCAATTTTTATTTTAACTGGGCTGCCTCCAGGCCTAGTTACAAATTAAGCCACATTAACCAAAGCGATTAATGGGTTTCACTTGCCCTCTTGGTTGGGCATGGGCAATTTTTCTGACATACATTAGTACTGTTGGTACACCAATTTTTGGGGGCCCTCGCATACAGTGTAATCCAATTAATTTTTTGCCCACCTGCATTAAAGCTGACGTTACATCAGCTGTGCTGGGCACTGCAATGGGATATATTTATGTACCGCCGGTGGGTTCCAGGGAGCCACCCATGCTGTGGGTGCACACGGAATTCCCATTGCGGAGTTGTACCTGCCTGTGACTATTTATAAAAAAAACGCGGTCTGACTGGGGCATGCAGACACCTTGACAGAATGAATAGTGTGTGGCACATAGGTTCCCCATTGCTATGCCCACGTGTGCAGCTCCTGATGGCGGTGGCACAGGATTATATTTCTCATTGCTTCTGTACAGCATTGTGGGCTATCGCCCCGCCCCTTTTAAAGAGGGTCGCTGCCTAGCCGTGCCAACCCTCTGCAGTGTGTGCCTGCGGTTCCTCATAATGGCAGACGCACTTATAAATAGACATGAGGGTGTTGTGGCATGAGGGCAGCTGAAGGCTGCGCAGGGACACTTTGGTGTGCGCTGTGGACACTGCGTCGTGCGCGGGGGGGGGGGGGGGGTTGGCAGCATGTAACCCAGGAGAAGTGGCAGCGGAGTGTCATGCAGGCAGTGATTGTGCTTTGTTGGAGGTAGTGTGGTGCTTAGCTAAGGTATGCATTGCTAATGAGGGCTTTTCAGAAGTAAAAATTGTCGGGGGGGGGGAGCACTTTTGCCGCTATTGTGGCTTAATAGTGGGACCTGGGAACTTGAGATGCAGCCCAACATGTAGCCCCTCGCCTGCCCTATCCGTTGCTGTGTCGTTCCCATCACTTTCTTGAATTGCCCAGATTTTCACAAATGGAAACCTTAGCGAGCATCGGCGATATACAAAAAAGCTTGAGTCGCCCATTGACTTCAATAGGGTTCGTTATTCGAAACGAACCCTCGAGCATCGCGATAATTTCGTCCCGAGTAACGAGCACCCGAGCATTTTGGTGCCCGCTCATCTCTAGCCAGCAGATGGCACTGTAGTAGAACAGCAAAAAGAGAAAGCTTTTTAGGAAACCCTGAATCCAAAATTGGATTGGAAACGGTTCAAAGCAATGTCGTCAATTTTACAAGAAAAAATTCTGACAGATGAACGCAACAGTCAAACTTGGACCTGCTCCAAGGAAAGCTGTAGAGCTACCAAACATTTTGCTAAGCAACACAGTAAGTATGTTGCAGGTTTTAAAAGCAAAGTCCCAAAGTTTGCATAGGACAAATTCTACCAAATAAACAGAACAGCCAACCAAGGTCTTTCTCCAAGGAAAAGCTGTAAAGCTACAGCTGTTCCTTGTGCTTTAGAAAATTTTTGTCTTGCGAGAAGAAGGGAAGAGGGTCAAGAGGGAGCAGATAAGAATCAATGTGCCACAACTCTTGGGCATACTATGAAACATGGACGACAACTTTTGACTTCATGCCCTCCTGGAGGACATTGACCCATTGTGCTATTATAGATATGTAATGCCCCCAGCCATGCTTGCTGGGCCACATGTCCAAGGTCAGGTTTACCCTACCACTCACAGCATTCTTTAATGCCAAAAAAGACACCTAATCTTTCACAAGGTGGTGCAGGGCAGAGACTGTTTGGGCAAAGAAATGGTACTCTGGGCATCTGGTACTATTGGTTAGCATGGAGCATCATGTTGTGGAAAGGCAGCATTTCCATTGCAAGTAGCTGTGCAATGCTTGTGTTCAGGCTCTGTGTTCACAGATTGTTGGGCTGCTATTTTTGTTTAAATTTCAATAGCTGGGGGATAGAGAGCTGGATGCTGACCCGTTACACGCTGGAATGTGGGGCAGATGTCAATGTCAGTGAAGGTGGAGGTAATGGTTCGCGGCTCAACTTCTGCTCTCCATTTCCCACTCTTGGCTTTGAAGCCTGCAGCCCATTTGTCAATTTCATAGCAGACGCCTGAAGTAGGCTTCTTGCTGCCTCTACACAAAACTGCCTCTCTGTGCTCAGAGGCTTCTGAGCAGGGAGGGACATGGAGGAAGACTCTTTGCCCTCTGGCCCAGGTGGGCTCTTCAAGGCAGCGGGTGGTGGGAGTTCATGTGATTGTTCATACGCATTGTGTTGAGGTTGTTTGCATTCTTGCCATCTTTTAAAGGATTACCATAGATCTTACAGATGACCACTTTTATGTCATCACTTGCGGTATCAAAGAATGCCCAAACTGCACAAGTCCTATGAGCAGACCTAGTTGTGGGCCTGATGTTGGTGCTGCTGTGACTAGTAGCAGCTGATGGTGATAGTACAGCACTTATGTTAGTCTGCAATATCCTACTCCCTGTCTTAGGGCTCCTTCCCACGGCGAAAATCCGCCGCGTTGCCCGCAGCTATTAGGTTCTATTGAACCTATTAGCTCAATGTTCACGGTGCGGAATTCCATCACGAAATTCCGCACCGTGAAAACACCCGACCTCACCCGCAGCATGCTCTATTTGCCGCGGGTGTACACGCATCCGGCTTCCATTGCAGTCAATAGAAGCCGTCCATCACGCTATCTTCCGCTGTAGCACAGCGGAAGATAGCGTGAAACTGCTTCCCCGCCCACCGCCAGCCGTGTCATATGACCGTGGGAAGCCGGCCTTAGCATGGTGCTGCTCCACAATGTCTGCCTCTTCCTCCTCTCCCTATGAGCTGCTATCATGACTCTCATTTTCTGTCCAGGTTGGGTCAAGCACCACATCATCTTCCACCTCCTCTTTTTCGTCCTTTTCCTCCTGAGTGGACTCTATGTCAGAAAGAGCCCCGGAAGCTGGCACCTACATTTTCATATCCGTTTAAGTTCTCTGCTGGTATATAAGCTTTCACACCTGCAGTAATATATTCTCTGTATAATTTCTAGCCCTAACAAAAGACCACGTGTTATATAAGCATATAAACATGATACTTCTTTTTCTGTTCCTTCCAATCAAACCGTGGTATACAAGCTTCCACACCCAGCAGCACTATATTTCTGCAGAATATCTGGCCGTAACAACAGACCACGTTATATAAATGTGATACAGCTTCTCTGTTCTGTGCTCAACTGTAAAATGGCCACTGTTTACATGTGCCTATGTTATATATGGCTAGGCCATGTGATGCAGCTATCCAATGAAACAGCTGCCCATATGGAATATGGAGGACACATTTGATAACATCAGCAATGTGCCCTGGCTGCTGATTGGCTGCACGTTGACCCCTACAGCGGGCATTATGGTAAAATCGATATTCCCTAATTTTCACAAAAAATTGGTGCGGAATCACCCCTTTTGATTTTACAAAAATTGGGATGATTTATTACCAGGATGATCAAGACAGGCAACACTAGTCATCAAGGGACTTGTACTAGAGTGTGTGACAACAACAGAGATCGGACCGCCCATTGGACTGTTCAGCGCAGAATGTGCAGAAGTTTAAATGAATAAAATAAAAGTTGTCAGCTCTTCAATTTCCACAGCTTTGTCATCGAAAAGAGACTTCCTTTTAGCCAATATCGTCAACTTTTCCAATTTGGTAAATGTGTTGCTAAGATCCTTTCCAATGCGCTTGGCCATAAGAGTGAATTCACTTCTCTGCTTGACAGCATTGAGGGACGGGTTGGACAACTGAACACCATTCTGACGTCCACGCAAAGACTTGCAAGCAGACATGAACTCAGCAGTGCGGTCCCGGCAAGACATGTTATCAGCTGGTGGGACGCTAGCAGGGGGAGGTAAAACTTCTGGGGCGGCTTGGGAGGGCAGGACCTGTGTCTGTGGGGGTCCTACGTAAACTCCGTTCTCAGTGTTTCGGGAACCGTGACGTTTACGAGCGTTCATGGGTCCTGGGCCAGGGTTCTTTTTAGCGTCTTGGTTCTCCGTCCGTCCCCCGGTCACCGCCGCTCGCAGCTTCTGTCTATGCCGGGAGTTTCGCTGACGTCAGCGCCACGTAGTCCCGCATCACTGGCTCCTGTGCAGCTGACGGCGTGGGGTGATGACGTAGGGAAAGGGGCGGGCAGGTCCTGCCCTCCCAAGCCGCCCCAGAAGTTTTACCTCCCCCTGCTAGCGTCCCACCAGCTGATAACATGTCTTGCCGGGACCGCACCGCTGAGTTCATGTCTGCTTGCAAGTCTTTGCGTGGACGTCAGAATGGTGTTCAGTTGTCCAACCCGTCCCTCAATGCTGTCAAGCAGAGAAGTGAATTCACTCTTATGGCCAAGCGCATTGGAAAGGATCTTAGCAACACATTTACCAAATTGGAAAAGTTGACGATATTGGCTAAAAGGAAGTCTCTTTTCGATGACAAAGCTGTGGAAATTGAAGAGCTGACATATATTATAAAGCAAGACATTAATAGTTTGAATAAAATAAAAGTTATACTGAATCTTTCCCCATAAATTATATATCAGTCTGCTCAGCTGCTCCTAATCCAAAACATGATATTTGCATGTATGACAAAATGATCCCTAACTACGTGGTCAGTACATAAAGAAAATGTGTCCCTCCCTAGACCAGAAGGTGAAGCGGATTATATTACCTGTAGATGATCTTCTCACCATCTCTCCATTCCGCCAATTATTGCTGCCATTTTTGGCTGGCCAAGATGGCCATCATTTCCTAAACACACTATTCACTGCTCTGTGATTGGTCAGTGCTAATCACAAGAGCAGTGCTAGCTAATCACAGAGAAGCTATAATGCATTGGTAGTCTAAAGATGGCATGGTCATCTTGGTCACCCAAAAACTGGAAGAATGGAGAGGGGAGAAGAGAGGAGGTGAGGCAGCGAGGGGGAGGGAAGGGGAAGACAGCTCAGATGGTAGCAGATATCGGATGTCCGACAGATATAAAGGCTAAGGCCTCCTTCCCACGAGCGTGACGGGCTCCGCCGCGTAATATTACGCAGTGAAGCCCGTCACGGCGCCCCCCAGAGCCCCTATACTTACCTGCGGGAGATAGCGTGAAATCGCTTCCCCGCCCACCGCCGCCGCGTCACCGCCCGTCACCGCCCACCGCCGCCGCGTCACCAGCCGTGTCACGTGCACGGCCGGCCGTGTCACGTGACGCGGCCGGCCGCGTCATATGGCGTCATATGACGCGCGGCGGTGGGCGGGAAAGCGTTTTTTCACGCTATCTCCCGCTGGTTACAGCGGGAGATAGCGTGAACGGACGGCTTCCATTGACTGCAATGGAAGCCGTCAGCGCGTAGAGACCGTCCTCACCCGCAGAAAATAGAGCATGCTGCGGGTGAGGACGGGAGAAATCGCGGTGCGTAATTCCGCGGTGGAATTACGCAACGTGAGCATTGTGCTATTAGGTTCAATAGAACCTAATAGCAGGGTGCAACGCAGCGGATTTTTGCCGCGAATTTACGCGGCGTAAATCCGTTCGTGGGAAGGAGGCCTAAGCCTGTATTTTTTTTGTAGTCCCAGAAAACTGCTTTAACAAAAGTTTTGACTTTTTGTAGAATTTTTTTTAGTAAAGAAACTAAAAAAAGTTATTGAAAATAACAGCTTTATGTGTTCTACAAAAAAAAGCCAAAATGATTCTGTTAGCCCCACAAATGACGATGACTTTATGTATAGATGTGTTTGAATGTGTCTTCCCTCTGTTCACGATAAAAGCCCGGAGACATATCTGGCTGTGGATTCTCCGGAGAGCCTCCACATAGGTGCTTTCACAAGGTGATTGAGAAGAGAGCTCTGTATGCTTCCCGTACGGTGTGATGTCTCCAGTATTAGCGATCAATGTTCAGGAAGTCATCTGTCTTCTATTTCCTAAAAACTATTTCCAAATATAGTTTACCCTTTCAACATTTTCCTGGCAGGGAAGAGAACATTTTCTTGCAGCTTTTTTTTTTTGTGTGACATACATAAAAATAAAGAACATGGATAAGGTATTTTCTTCATTTCAGTGATCCTTCTGAGAGCTCCGCGAATTCCTCGGCGCCGAGCCGGTTTGAATTAGATCAGCCTCTTTTATAATAAACATATCACATTTCAGGCATTTTTTAATTTTTCTTTAATGTGTTGTGGCTTATGCAGCAGACAGAAGTATGCACTAAATTCTCATCCTAATGCGCATTTTTTTGATGGCGCTATAATAAAAGCAGCCAGCGTTAAACGGGGAAGGCTGGCTTGATTTAATGAAACCTATTTGAATCGGGTCAACCCATGTATATACAGTATATATCTGGGGGAATCAGAGATTGTAGGTTTTAGAACAGAGTAAGCGTAATTGTGCACGCCTCAGCGCTATGGATTGGCGCTATGGATTTTGTTGATTTGCCCGTGTACATATGCATTTTAATGTACTTTTGGCGCACATAGGGCATGTTCATTTGCTGCAACAGACATAGATGCCATGATATAAATGGTTATTTAGCCTTATGAGGCCCAGATGTGTTGCGCAAAATTGTGCAGCGTGTTGCACATTTGCGTGCACATTAAGCGTACATTTGTGCATCTTCCATAGGTGGACCAAAAAAGGGGACTTTTGGATCAATTCTTTTTTTTTTTGCGCACGTGAAAAATGGAAAATGTGTATTTTTTCCATATCCCGTGTTTCTGCAGGATTAGGCCTTAGTCACACGGGCGTAAATACGCGCGTATATACGCGCGTTAAAAAAAACGCGTGACCATGTCCATTGCCACCAATATGTTCTATCTTTTGTAGGTGCGTTTTTACGCGCATATATACGCGCGTAAAAACGCCCGTGGGTTTTTATGCGCGTATATACGCGCATATTTACGCCCGTGTGACTAAGGCCTAAGACGGCTGCACCGCGTGCGGACAACTCTCTGCATGACCGGCATTATTGCAGGGCATATGTTCTTTAATCCGTCGGTGCGAAGAGTCGTCCGCACCTGCAGTTCAGCGCTCTTACTCGTACAGAAACATGGGCAGATCGGCGCCCATGCGACTGAGCCCTGATAGCAATGAGCTCTATTCTCTGAATATTGGTGGGCAAATACAACCATCTGAGTCCGCCCTAAGGCTTTCTGCAGACAGGTGTTGAATGCTATCACGTCCTCTCGTGAGCTTAACCATGCTCCTTTACTGTATTTTTATGTGCTGCCACGCCTGTTCACATCAGCCTGGGATGCAACCATGTTTGAACGGCGGGCAGCTTAACCCTTTCCAATCCACTGTCTGACGTCTAAAGACATTATGATTTAAGTCTGTACAACTCGAATGTTGCAAGATGCCCGTTTGGGTTCTCTTACTGTATATTGCCAGCCTCTCTGCTGTTTGAGCCTATCCAACATGTCACCTCATGCAGTACTGGCTTTAGCCAGCAGATAGCGCCGTTGTATAACAGCAGAAAAAGACTAAGCCCCCTAGGAAAACCAGGATACAAATTGGATTGGAAAGGGTTAATTAGTAGGCGGGTCAGCCTAATTAGTCCCCAGTGTTATCAATTAACATTGAAAAATCAAGCCATTCAGTGCACAATTTCGTTCAGGACAAGTGCGCATTTGTGCACCCAATAGACTCCTATCGGGCCTTGAGTGCGCAAATGCACACAAAAATGGAGCATGTCGTGTATTTTTTCGCCCAACAGAAATGCGAACGCAAAAACGCTCCATGTGAGGGAACCCATTGAAATCAATGGGTTTTACTGGATGCAGTTTCTGTGACCGAATTCCTGTGCACAAAAACGGACGCAAAATCACTTGTGTGCAGGAGCCTCAAGACTCTGGGTACGTTACTGTTGGACTATGCGACAGCGCACAGCGCTTATTTCAGCATGGTAATCCACATCCAATTATTTTCGGAGGAGTAGTAGATACCACACAAATTTTTCTTGACATCTCATAGCGCAGGGGTTTAAAAAAACAGTAGGAAGGTAGGTCCTGCCGATCTTTCCCGTATGTAGTATTAACTACGTGCAGGAGGGATAGTGCAAGTCCTATCTCTTTTTGCCCATCCTAGTAAGAATTTCGCTAATTGAAAACAAAACCATTGAAAATGGATGGTTTCGTTTTGTCCCGTTATGCGGCCATGATTGTCACAGCCACATAACGGGACAGAAACACTCCCATGTGTTTAAACCCTAAATGGGCCCTATGCAAGATTTACAGGAACGTATTTGTGCAGCATATTAAGCACAAACAATTAGCAGCATGATACGCAATTAGTAGAACCCATTGGTTTTGATGGGTTTGTTCACATAAAGGCATTTTGCGCAGTATGCTCTATTTTTCTATGCATTTCCGCAGGCAAAGAACACATATTGAACTAATAACACTAATTACTTATTTCATAGAATCATAGAATGGTAGAGTTGGAAGGGACCTCCAGGGTCATCTGGTCCAACCCCCTGCTCAGTGCAGGATCACTAAATCATCCCAGACAGATATCTGTCCAGCCTTTGTTTGAACACTTCCATTGAAGGAGAACTCACCACCTCCCGTGGTAACCTGTTCCACTCATTGATCACCCTCACCGTCAGAAAGTTTTTTCTAATATCTAATCTGTGTCTCCTCCCTTTCAGTTTCATCCCATTGTTTCTAGTCTTTTCTTGTACAAATGAGAATAGGGCTGATCCCTCTGCACTGTGACAGCCCCTCAGATATTTGTAGACAGCTATTAAGTCTCCTCTCAGCCTTCTTTTTTGAAAGCTAAACATTCCCAAATCCTTTAACTGTTCCTCATAGGACATGATTTGCAGACCATCTTAGTACCTCTTCTTTGAACGTGCTCTAGTTTGTCTATGTCTTTTTTAAAGTGGGGTGCCCAGAACTGGACACAGTATTCCAGATGAGGTCTGACTAAGGAAGAGTAGAGGGGGTTAATTATCTCACGTGATCTAGACTCTATGCTTCTCTTAATACTTCTCAGAATTCTGTTTGCCTTTTTGGCTGCTGCATCACATTGTTGACTCGTGTTCAGTCTGTGATCTATTAGTATACTCAAGTCTTTTTCACATGTGCTGCTGCTTAGCTCGATTCCTCCCATTCTGTGTGTGCTTTCTTCATTTTTCTTGCCCAGATGTAGGACCTGTAATGATTGGGAGCATAGTTGCATATTCTTTTGCAAATGTAAATACGGACAATTTGCATGTGTAAAAAGTACACTAAGGGCTCCTGCAGACGAGCTTATGCATATATACGCTCGCAAGAGCATAACGTGATTGTGCTGTGAATGGAGTGCTACAACATGTTCTCATGAGCATATCCACACTGCTTACTGTACTTTTTTGCACCTAAGGGCCTGTTCACATCAGTGCGACTTGGATGAGCTGCCTAATTAGCGCTCAGTTTTATTAATTAACACTGTGAAATTGCGCAGTTACATTTCCTATACTTTTTTTTGCTACCGGGGAGAGTTGACATCGGCGTGGGACACACACAAAGCATGATATAAAAGGCTCTGCAGCCTAATTAGTCCACGTTTTTTTTAAATTTCCCCACGAAATTACGCAGTTCATTGCGCAATTGCGTGGTAATCTAGTGCGCACTCCTCAGACTCCTGTGGTGCTATTGGTGTGCAAATGCTGTGAATAGTATAGCATAATGTTCGGCTGCAGCCCCGTGTGTCAGCATTAGTTCTTACTGCTGCTGGAGTGTAGGAAGCGGAGTGTGGGAACTGGAGGCGAGGTCGGTGAGACGGAGGGACAAAGCAACTTGAAAATAATGAACTGAGTCTCTCTCGTCTTCTGTTTGTTGGCCATGCTTATTTGGAATAAATGTTGCTTACATTCACTCTTTTGAGTGACTAATCGGACAACTGTAGCCTCAAGTAGCGTCATCCAAATCCTAATAATAGTCTAACACTTCCTGTTCTGTAAAAAAAACTTTTCAGCAGTCATCTCATTATCATCACAGGCAGGATTACAGTAAAAGGTAACACCTATGTATAAACAACCTTTGGATCTACCATTCACAATAGGTGACAGTCACAGCTCACCTCCAACCTCTCCTTGCACAATGACCTTTGTATAGGTTACAACATTCATAGAAAATTCTCCCATGGAAGTTCTTCCTACTGTGTCTGTGGCCTATGGGGCTATACAGAAGAGGAAATGTCAGGCCTAGGGCGGCCACATACAGGCATAAGCGAATATATGCTACCGTGACGTATATGCACTATGCAAGGTACATCGCTGCGTGCTATTGCTTCCTTAGCGATACCTTTTACTGTACTCTCTTTCTCTGCCGGAACCGCTAAGAACAACGCAGTATTGGCAGCGCCATATTTGAGTAGGTGGACCAGCTGATTTAGTAGGCAGCCAAGACAAGTAGGTAGGAGGGCCAACCTACTTAGTTCCAGATGTTTTCGCTTTTCCATGCAAAATTGTGCGCTTCAGTGTGTGATTCTGTGCAGACGCACCAAAATAGAGATGTCACGGTTTTTTTCTCTGCGCTTGAAAGGCATGCGGAAAAAAACACCATGTAAAGGAACCCATTTAAATCAATGGGTTCTATTCTCTGCGCATTTTGCAAGCAACTTTTGCGGCTGCAAATACATATGCAAATGCAACACGTGTGCATCCGCCCTTAGTGGCGAGAGTGAAAGCTTCAAGATATTAGGATTTTTTTAATATGTATTGTAACATAAAGAATAAAAAAAATGACCAATAATAAAAAAAAATGTTTAACACAAAGCATAATTTTGAAAAAGGTATGACGAATTCCCGTATACCACAATATTCTTCAAAATACTTTATTTAATTACATTAAAAATTCTGCACCAAAATATACAAATCACAGACAAGGACATATCAATTGCATGTAATACCTGTATGTCATTTTTCTATGATTTCTTTGTAATGTTAATGTAGGGACAGGTAAGAAAATGAGGACCCTTAACGTGGGTTGCAAGCTTGCCTATTTTGGCCAAAATAATAACCAGTACTTTGCATTTATCAGCATTTATCATTGTTTTTGCTGAATGCAGCCTAGCTCTAGAAGCTGTGGTAACCCAGAGTGACAGTGCCAATGTGGTTCACATTTGATGTGCAGGGCAACCCGCCAAGCTGAATCGTATGTGGCATCATTAACAGGTCGTAAGCCTGCATGGTGCACCACATGTATCACTGGAACTAGTAGTGGAAGCAGCCACCCCCCAATATGTGGTAGGTGTATAAGTGGTTGTTCATCAGTATATTGCATTTGTAAATTTCTCCTCCGTATAACAATTTGGTTGTGCGCACGCTGAGGACATCCCTGTGTCTATATGTGCCCTTGCATCAGTAAATCAGTAAGTGTGGCCAACCTCTGTAATTTTTACTAAAAAATACACAAGTCTAACCTGCAGATTTTGACACTGATTTCAAAATGACTTAATTCTGTTGCCACCTCTGCATCAAAATCAGTGCCATAATACCACTCCACAATTTCGGCTCCGCAGGAAAATATGCACAAAACTGAATAATTGGCGTGAAACTATGACCACTCCTCCTCTGAAGAGGAAATATATGAATATTATAAATACAATTTTTTATCCCTGGCTCATCTATGCTTGAAAAAGGAAGTAGAACATCCGAAACGCGTTGCATACCTGTTTGATGTACCTGATCTATTGAAAATAAAACGGTGTTCGCTTAGAAGCGTGTCTTCAGACTTCATTCGACATTGATATTCGGTTCAAGGCGTACTCGGATTTTAGGAGGATTCTTTGTCTTGGGACCCGCCATAGAAAGTAAGTAAAACTTCATCTAATTTTATCCTTTTGTAGTATTGTTTTTATTGATTCTAAAACCCCTGGAGCACTGGAATTTTTTACTTAGGGCTTCTCCACACGACCGTGTGTAAGCAGGTATTTGCACGCACAAAATCTGTGCACACTAAACACAGAGAATAGAACCCATTGGTTTCAACGGATTCATCCATATAAAGGCATTTTGCATGCACCTTTCACGCACATTTTGCACGCACATGAAAAAGTAGCCGTTAGATTTGTGGATTTTAGGGCGACCGCACACGGGCTATCGCGATATATGCGTTATGCACGGTGCACAATAGTGGCACATTTTACGATACTTTATAGCACTGCCGAGGCCGCTCACATCGGTGCGGTCCCAGAAGTGCCATATTTGAGTAGGCGAGATAGCCTACTTAGTAGGCAGGTCAGCTGACTCAGTAAGTAGGTCAGCTGACTTAGTAGGTGGGTCAACTGACCTAGTAGGCCCAAGTGGCATCTTTTAACCCCACAAAATTGTGCAATTCCATGTGTGATTTGGTGCAAACAAGAGCCTTTGGTGTGCAATTGCGCCAAAAAATAGAACATTTTGCATTTCTTTGAGCGTGGGAGAAAAAAAATCCATGTAAAAGGTCCTTAAATTGTCACTATTTTCTGCACATTACAGGTGCAGATTTTGCAGCCACAAATGTGCTCCTGCAAGGCTGCCTTTAGTACGCATCCTGACAGCTGCATATTCTGCAATAGGGTATTGCGGTTTGTACATAAAACCCAATCCACAGGAGAAAGTTTCCCTGTGAGCAATTCTCTCCTCCCTTAGGTTCATTACAGGTAAAAGCTATTTTCCAAAGCATCTACAAGTTCTTCTGTAAATAAGGGGGGAAAAAAACAACTATTTCCTCGAGGCGACATATGCACTGAAATATGGGATGAAGTCTAAATGAAAGGAACAGATTTAGCTGTTTTCACGGTGCAGTGAAGCTGTTGAAAGACTTATAATCTTATTTAAAACAATGAGAAAATATTGCATACAACTGCCAAGCTCCACGTTTAAGGAGAGATAATAAAATGATAAGGGGCTGTCTGGCGAGCGTTCTCTGGAAGACTTAAGACGAAGGCAAGAAAAAAAAAAAATCATAATACAGCTCAAGGAATTGAAATAGCCGGAGGGAGAGGGCAGCGCAGTGATTACTTTTCGAATGTGAAAAAGCCACTTGTATGTATTCTGCACCTGCTGCCGAGCGGCGCGTTGTATTATTGAAGAGGGGAACAGCCAGATCTGTATATCAAATAGCTGATTTGTAGATGAGGTCATTCATTCTGCGGTTATATGTTTGCTGTGCTGGGAATGGTTTGTTGCCTAGCAGTATACCACAAAGTCCCAGCAGGTTTAATGAGTCAGCAGCAGCAGCCCATGCATATCCCTCCAATCCCTAACCCCAACTTCTCCGGATTCTCATTGGAAAAAAAATACCATAGATAGTCGGGTATCTGATCGCCTTGTAAGTTCGGTTTAATGGCACCGAGCGATAGGGAAGGGAAGACGTGACGAGGTTTCTGATGAGTCTGATTACTGCTTTTAAAGTGTATGTGTGAAAGGCGATGATTATTATAATTACGCAAAGATTATCTCTCGGAAGAAGGTGATGTGGTGGAGGATCCAATTTTCGTGTTGAAAGAAAGGGGGTCAAGAGAAGTGAAATGAGCAGTTAAGATTGCAAGTTTATTAGAAGCCATGAAATGTACAGTCGATGCAGCTCAGTTAGGTGTGTGAATTTACTTTAGGAGGGAGGGCCGTATTTACGTAGGTATTTACCAAAATCTTTTTTTTTTTTAAATTGACCAAAAATTACGACCATCGGAAGCATTGGGTTCCAATGTATTCATTCGGTGGAACGTTTCTTGGCCCCATATAAAAATAAATTGTGCCGGGAAAAAAATTGCACATTCGCAACCGGTCAACGATTTTATATGCTGCATCAAAAGATAAGTCTTGCCCTATCTTTTGCCAAGATAGACAGCAAGCTCCTATGGACTTCAATGGAAACTGGAAAAAAGAGAGAAGGCAGGTACCCAGTGTACAACGCTGGGAAAAGAAGACAGCTGGCCAGATTTAATCATTATTGGTCATTCCGAGCATTTTACAGCGATCAATGGCTTTCATCGCTTCTACGTATTTTTTTTGCCAATATGCCCATGTGAATGACTGAAAATATGCGGCTAAAGTTCGGGACTCGATCGCGGCAATAGTTCAGTCATGCGATTATACGGTGCATACGGGCGAATGTAAAAATGCATACGATCATGTGAAGGAGGCCTAACATACATAGTAGCTTAGTAGATGGACATATGTCATACATAGTAGATGGACCAATGTCCTTCCAGTTCAGCCTATTACCCCCCAATGCAAACTAATGCTGGTCAATCCTTACGAAAGGCCATTAATAGTGCACTAAGCTATTTTCTGAAGTAAGCGGACAGCTCCGTTTCCACTGTGGTGGTTAGACTTGGTATTGCAGGCCATTTACTTCCATGGGAGCTTTGCCTGCAATACCAAGCCCAATATAACCCTTTGAGGGCTTATTCACATGGGTGTGTTTTTGTCTATTTTATGCGGCCGCAATAATCATGGACGCATAATAAGACAAAATGAAACCACTAATCTCAATTGATTTCAGTGGATTTGTATTCACTAGCGGGATTCTCGCCTGTTAATTGTACAGTCAAAAAAATATAGGACTTACCCTATCTTTTCCACATGTAGTATTAATTACTAATTAACTACTTTCCCACCTACAATCACAGAAATTAATGCAACAAGTCTTCTGTATGTAAAGTCCCTCTACGGACATCCATATGCCCGGCTATACAGTATACAGCGGCATGTTGCTACAGAATGTAAACATTGAATGTGATGCAAATCTGCCTGAGGGGCCGTTCGCCTCATGTTAAGCCAACTGTCAAGCGTATACATTGTAATGCGAAAAATCTATTAAAACGTATTGCTTGATGTACTCATAGACTATAACTGGTTTGAAAAGTGCATACTTTTGGCTACATTTGACCTATCTTACATTTAAATATGTTTTTTTTGCATGGCTTACTATGCTTTTCTGTAAAATCATGTGCTTGATATTCTCTCTCTCTCTCTCTATCTATCCTTATTTACATTAAGTCACTAGGAAGCATATAGAATTGTAAAGCTGTACATCTCCATACATTTATCGTATACATTTTTTGTTCTGAAATACCTAAAAATAAATAAAATGTGTTCAACTACAAACTTTTATTCAAAAGTAAGACATTACAGTGAAAAATATAGTAATTAGTGACGCCAGTGCCTCTTAAGAGTGATCAAACACCCGGAGCATATAACAGAGTCCACAATCAAAGAAGTAATTTTCAAACTGGAGGTACATGGTTTTCTTTTACTCACATTTTCCACTTTGATTTTCCATGAACAAGGTATTACAACAGTCTTAGACATAATAGTTCAGGCACATTTTCCTTTTCTCCCACACATTTGTATCTAGAAGTCACTCTTCTCACTTGATATATGAATATCCTCAGTCTCAGTAATCTGATGGACGAACTCTGGGGGATGTGGTGGGGGGGGGGGAGTGTATTGCTGACATGCAGGGAAACACACACGATGCCCTTTCATTCACTTGTTACCACCTTTCTCTCCCTGTTCTAGTAACACTCAACGGTGTGGTTGCTTATGCCCAATTTGAACTCTGCAATCACCATCGCTGACTCTTGAATCAGAATCCAAACTCAGCACTACAGTCTCCAGAGGGAACATATCCCATGAAAAATTAGATAGGCCTGAGGCTCGGCCCAGACAGAAGCATCAGAGCTTCAGCCTCTTGCTGCTATGTCCTCCTTCACCGACTACATTTTTACACCACTCTCTAAAACTCCACCTTCAACATTCCTAGCCAACCAAACACGTCACACACCACAGGTTAGGAAGACAAACACACCACTAAGATAAGTAACACCAACACAGAACACAGACACGAATATCCATGTATAGTGACGCAAAGACAATCCACATGAGGTAAGCAAATGTCACAGAGGGGTATCCTAACTCTGGGCCACTACAGAAGCAGCACCCTTCCATTCTCCAACCCTCCTGGTGAAAACAGCAGCAACCCTGGCCCACACCTCAAACACATTTTATTCAGTTTTGCTCTGTATGTGCTAAATAAATATGGAGAAAATCACAAACATCTGCAGATTCACTCCACTATAAATTCATGATCAGAACCTACAACTTTGCTCTTCACCATGCTAAACATGCCTATTTCACAACTCTCATCTCCACAATATTCAATGATCCAAGTTGACTCTTTGACACTTTTCATTCCTCTTTTAGCCCTACATGCAGCCATCCATGATGAATGTCAGCGCTGAAGACCTTGCTGCCTTTTTCAAAGAGAAAATTGACAACATCAGGTAGGAAATAATCCGACAATCCTGAGTAGCTTTGATCTCCTTCCCTCCTGCATCTCCTCAAGTTCAGTCTCAGCATTTGTCCCAACCACAGAAGAAGAAGTCTCCAGGATCCTTTCTTCTTCTTGCCCTATTAGATGCATTAGTGACCTTATTGCCTGACACCTCTTCCAATTTCTCTCCCTAACTGTCACCAGTTCTCTTATTACAATTTTTAACCTCCCTCTTTCTCCTGATATCTTTCGATACTCTTTTAAACATTCAGTTATATCCCTATCACTAAAGAAACCATCTTTTGACCTGTCTGGTCTATTTTTGCCTAATACGTTGTCACTCTGTCATCTCGACCCCTTATAGTCTGGTTTTCATACTCTACTGTGGTGACTATTCCCTATTGATTCTTCTAGATCTCTCTGCAGCATTCAACATCATAGACCACCAACTCCTCCTCTGTATGCTCCACTCTATTGGTCTCAAGGATATTTGTTACATCTGTCAATAGATACGATATGAGGTATTGGTTCGTATTTTGGCCAAGATACTTAAGCACGTGAGCCCACTTCAAAGGTCCTCGTTGTCTTGCAGGTCCCTATTCTAATGAAACAACTAAATATGCAACCTACCTGCATGCGGGGTGATCGTCCCAGCAGGGATGGCCCAGTGCTGGAACGTAAAGACTAGAGATGAGCGAACGCGTTCGTCCGAGCTTGATATTCGTGCGAATATTAGGGTGTTCGGGATGTTCGTTATTCGTGACGAACACCATGCGGTGTTCTGGTTACTTTCACTTCCTTCCCTGAGACGTTAGCGCGCTTTTCTGGCCAATTGAAAGACAGGGAAGGCATTACAACTTCCCCCTGCAACGTTTAAGCCCTATACCACCCCCCTGCTGTGAGTGGCTGGCGAGATCAGGTGTTCGCCTAATATAAAAGTCGGCCCCTCCCGCGGCTCGCCTCAGATGCGGTGTGAGTTAGATGAGGGACAGTGCTGTTTATACCGGAGCTGCTGTAGGGAAAGAATTGGTAGTTAGTGTAGGCTTCAAGACCCCCCAAAGGTCCTTATTAGGGCCACTGATAGCTGTGTGTTGGCTGCTGTTAGCAGTGGGATTTTTTTTTTTTTCTCAAAATCGCCTCTGCAGACCGTTGCACCTGGCATTAGGGACAGAAGTGCTGCATAGGCAGGGAGAGTGTTAGGAGTGAGTGTAGCCTTCAAGAACCTCAACGGTCCTTTCTAGGGCCATATTTATCCGTGTGCAGTACTGTCCAGGCTGCTGTTGGCTGTGCTGCATTTTTTTTGGGCTTCTCAAAATCGCCTCTGCAGAGCATTGCACCCTCCATTGATACTGCAGGGAAAGAATTGTATAGGCAGGGCCACAACACAGTTATTATTCATAGAATATACGCAGTGCTGCCTGTTGGTGGGAAAAAACTGAAAACAAATCTATTTGTCCAGCCTGTGTCCGTCCTTACGCCTGTGTAGACGTGTGAGCTGCGTGAAAAACATTGCTAAATCATACGCAGCCAGCTACGCTTTACTGCTGGGTTCGCCATTTGCTTTCCTTAATTGGGAAAAAAAAATACCTGCTCTCCAAGAGTTATAATAACTCTGCTACCCTCACGTTCTGTGACACATAAGCAGGGACACAGCGCAGTTATTAAACTTCGCAGGTTCATTGAATATACGCAGTGCTGCCTGTTGGTGGGAAAAAACTGAAAACAAATCTATTTGTCCAGCCTGTGTCCGTTCTTACGCCTGTGTAGACGTGTGAGCTGCGTGAAAAACATTGCTAAATCATACGCAGCCAGCTACGCTTTACTGCTGGGTTCGCCATTTGCTTTCCTTAATTGGGAAAAAAAAATACCTGCTCTCCAAGAGTTATAATAACTCTGCTACCCTCACGTTCTGTGACACATAAGCAGGGACACAGCGCAGTTATTAAACTTCGCAGGTTCATTGAATATACGCAGTGCTGCCTGTTGGTGGGAAAAAACTGAAAACAAATCTATTTGTCCAGCCTGTGTCCGTCCTTACGCCTGTGTAGACGTGTGAGCTGCGTGAAAAACATTGCTAAATCATACGCACCCAGCTACGCTTTACTGCTGGGTTCGCCATTTGCTTTCCTTAATTGGGAAAAAAAATACCTGCTCTCCAAGAGTTATAATAACTCTGCTACCCTCACGTTCTGTGACACATAAGCAGGGACACAGCGCAGTTATTAAACTTCGCAGGTTCATTGAATATACGCAGTGCTGCCTGTTGGTGGGAAAAAACTGAAAACAAATCTATTTGTCCAGCCTGTGTCCGTCCTTACGCCTGTGTAGACGTGTGAGCTGCGTGAAAAACATTGCTAAATCATACGCACCCAGCTACGCTTTACTGCTGGGTTCGCCATTTGCTTTCCTTAATTGGGAAAAAAAATACCTGCTCTCCAAGAGTTATAATAACTCTGCTACCCTCACGTTCTGTGACACATAAGCAGGGACACAGCGCAGTTATTAAACTTCGCAGGTTCATTGAATATACGCAGTGCTGCCTGTTGGTGGGAAAAAACTGAAAACAAATCTATTTGTCCAGCCTGTGTCCGTCCTTACGCCTGTGTAGACGTGTGAGCTGCGTGAAAAACATTGCTAAATCATACGCAGCCAGCTACGCTTTACTGCTGGGTTCGCCATTTGCTTTCCTTAATTGGGAAAAAAAAATACCTGCTCTCCAAGAGTTATAATAACTCTGCTACCCTCACGTTCTGTGACACATAAGCAGGGACACAGCGCAGTTATTAAACTTCGCAGGTTCATTGAATATACGCAGTGCTGCCTGTTGGTGGGAAAAAACTGAAAACAAATCTATTTGTCCAGCCTGTGTCCGTCCTTACGCCTGTGTAGACGTGTGAGCTGCGTGAAAAACATTGCTAAATCATACGCACCCAGCTACGCTTTACTGCTGGGTTCGCCATTTGCTTTCCTTAATTGGGAAAAAAAATACCTGCTCTCCAAGAGTTATAATAACTCTGCTACCCTCACGTTCTGTGACACATAAGCAGGGACACAGCACAGTTATTAAACTTAGATAATTCATTCACTAGAGGCAGTGGGGCCTTTCGTTTTCCAAAAAGGGCAAAAATTATATTTGGCCTGCAGTCTTGCGCCAATTTATTTCCTGCCTGGGAAATCTAATCACTGGTAATACAGCATGCTGAGGGGTAGGGGTAAGCCTAGAGGACGTGGACGTGGACGTGGCCGAGGACGCGGAGGGCCAAGTGAGGGTGTGGGCACAGGCCAAGCTCCTGATCCAGGTGTGTCGCAGCTGTCTGCTGCGCGATTAGGAGAGAGGCACGTTTCTGGCGTCCCCACATTCATCGCCCAATTAATGGGTCCACGCGGGAGACGGTTATTAGAAAATGAGCAGTGTGAGCAGGTCCTGTCCTGGATGGCAGAAAGTGCTTCGAGCAACCTATCGTCTACCCGCAGTTCTGCGCCGTCCACTGCTGCCAATCCGAATCCTCTGTCTGCTGCTCCTCCTTCCTCCCAGCCTCCTCAGTCCACTACAATGACACCTGCTCAGGAGCGGGAACACTCCCAGGAACTGTTCTCGGGCCCCTGCTTAGATTGGGCAGCAGCGGTTCCTCTCCCACCAGAGGAGTTTATCGTCACTGATGCCCAACCATTCGAAAGTTCCCGGGGTCCGGGGGAAGAGGCTGGGGACTTCCGCCAACTGTCTCAACAACTTTCTGTGGGTGAGGAGGACGATGACGATCAGACACAGTTGTCTTGCAGTGAGGTAGTAGTAAGGGCAGTAAGTCCCAGGGAGCAGCGCACAGAGGATTCGGAGGAAGAGCAGCAGGACGATGAGGTGACTGACCCCACCTGGTGTGCAACGCTTACTCAGGAGGACAGGTCTTCAGAGGGGGAGTCAAGGGCATCAGCAGGGCAGGTTGCAAGAGGCAGTGCGGTGGCCAGGGGTAGAGGCAGGGCCAGACCGAATAATCCACCAAGTGTTTCCCAAAGCGCCCCCTCGCGCCATGCCACCCTGCGTAGGCCGAGGTGCTCTAAGGTCTGGCAGTTTTTCACAGAGACGCCTGACGACCGACGAACAGTGGTGTGCAACCTTTGTCGCGCAAAGCTCAGCCGGGGAGCCAACACCAACAGCCTCACCACCACCACCATGCGCAGACATATGATGGCCAAGCACCCCGCAAGGTGGGACAAAGGCCGTTCACCGTCTCCGGTTTGCACCCCTGCCTCTCCCCCTGTGCCCCAACCTGCCACTGAGATGCAACCCCCCTCTCAGGACACAGGCACTACCGCCTCATGGCCTGCACCCACACCCTCATCTCCGCTGTCCTCGGCCCCATCCAGCAGTGTAGTTCAGCGCACCGTTCAGCCGTCGCTTGCGCAAGTGTTCGAGCGCAAGCGCAAGTACGCCGCCACGCACCCGCACGCTCAAACGTTAACCGTCCGCATCGCAAAATTCATCAGCCTTGAGATGCTGCCGTATAGGGTTGTGGAAACGGAGTCCTTCAAAAGTATCATGGAGGCGGCGGCCCCGCGCTACTCAGTTCCCAGTCGCCACTACTTTTCCCGATGTGCCGTCCCAGCCCTGCACGACCACGTCTCCCGCAACATTGTGCGCGCCCTCACCAACGCGGTTACTGCCACGGTCCACTTAACTACGGACACGTGGACAAGCACAGGCGGGCAGGGCCACTACATCTCCCTGACGGCACATTGGGTGAATTTAGTGGAGGCTGGGACAGAGTCAGAGCCTGGGACCGCTCACGTCCTACCCACCCCCAGAATTGCGGGCCCCAGCTCGGTGCTGGTATCTGCGGAGGTGTATGCTTCCTCCACTAAAGCACCCTCCTCCTCCTCCTCCTCCTCTGTCTCACAATCAAGATGTGTTAGCAGCAGCATGTCGCCAGCAGTCGGTGTCGCGCGGTGTGGCAGCACAGCGGTGGGCAAGCGTCAGCAGGCCGTGCTGAAACTACTCAGCTTAGGCGATAAGAGGCACACGGCCCACGAACTGCTGCAGGGTCTGACACAGCAGACCGACCGCTGGCTTGCGCCGCTGAGCCTCCAACCGGGCATGGTCGTGTGTGACAACGGCCGTAACCTGGTGGCGGCTCTGCAGCTTGGCAGCCTCACGCACGTGCCATGCCTGGCCCACGTCTTTAATTTGGTGGTTCAGCGGTTTCTGAAAAGCTACCCACGCTTGTCAGACCTGCTCGTAAAGGCGCGCCGGCTCTGCGCACATTTCCGCAAGTCCCACACGGACGCTGCCACCCTGCGCACCCTGCAACATCACTTTAAGCTGCCAGTGCACCGACTGCTGTGCGACGTGCCCACACGGTGGAACTCTACGCTCCACATGTTGGCCAGGCTCTATGAACAACGGAGAGCTATAGTCGAATACCAACTCCAACATGGGCGGCGCAGTGGGAGTCAGCCTCCTCAATTCCTTTCAGAAGAGTGGGCCTGGTTGGCAGACATCTGCCATGTCCTTGGTAATTTTGAGGAGTCTACCCAGGTGGTGAGCGGCGATGCTACAATCATTAGCGTCACCATTCCTCTGCTATGCATCTTGAGAAATTCCCTGCAAACCATAAAGGCAGCTGCTTTGCGCTCGGAAACGGGGGCGGGGGAAGACAGTATGCCGCTGGATAGTCAGGGCACCCTCCTGTCTATTTCTCAGCGCGTACAGGAGGAGGAGGAGGAGCATGAGGAGGATGAGGAGGAGGGGGAAGAGACAGCTTGGCCCGCTGCTGACGGTACACCGGCTGATTGCCTGTCATCCTTTCAGCGTGTATGGCCTGAGGAGGAGGAGGAGGAGGAGGAGGATCCTGAAAGTGATCTTCCTAGTGAAGACAGCCATGTGTTGCGTACAGGTACCCTGGCACACATGGCTGACTTCATGTTAGGATGCCTTTCTCGTGACCCTCGCGTTGCACGCATTCTGGCCACGACGGATTACTGGGTGTACACACTGCTCGATCCACGGTATAAGGAGAACCTGCCCACTCTGATTCCCGAAGAGGAAAGGGGTTCGAGAGTGTTGCTATACCACAGGACCCTTGCGGACAAGCTGATGGTAAAATTCCCAGCCGACAGCGCTAGTGGCAGAAGGCGCAGTTCCGAGGGCCATGTTGCAGGGGATGTGCGTAGATCGAGCAGCATGTACATCCCAGGCAGTGCAACAGTCTTTAAGGGCCTGGCCAGCTTTATGGCTCCCCACCAAGACTGTGTCACCGCTCCCCAGTCACGGCTGAGTCGGCGGGAGCACTGCAAAAGGATGGTGAGGGAGTACGTAGCGGATCGCACGACCATCCTTGGTGACGCCTCTGCCCCCTACAACTACTGGGTGTCGAAGCTGGACACGTGGCCTGAACTAGCCCTGTATGCCCTTGAGGTGCTTGCTTGTCCTGCGGCTAGCGTGTTGTCGGAGAGGGTGTTTAGTGCGGCTGGGGGAATCATCACAGATAAGCGTAGCCGCTTGTCAACCGACAGTGCCGACAGGCTAACACTCATCAAGATGAACAAAGGCTGGATTTCCCCAGACTTCTGTTCTCCACCAGCGGACAGCAGCGATACGTAAGCAATACGTAGGCTGCACCCGCGGATGGAAGCTACGTTCTCTCTCACCATCCAAAACGGGGACATTTCTGCTTCATCAATCTGTGTCTAATATTCCTCCTCCTCCTCCTCCTGCTCCACCTCCTGAAACCTCACGTAATCACGCTGAACGGGCAATTTTTCTTAGGGCCACAAGGCTCACTCAAATAATTTTTCAGAACAATTTTTATAAGTTTCAATGCGCTTAAAAGCATTGGAACTTTAACTTGAACCAATTTTTCGTTACACTGGGCTGCCTCCAGGCCTAGTTACCACTTAAGCCACATTAACCAAAGCGATTAATGGGTTTCACCTGCCCTCTTGGCTGGCCATGGCCAATTTTTGGGATGTACATTAGTACTGTTGATACAGCAATTTGTGTGGGCCCTCGCCTACAGTGTAATCAAATTAATTTTTAGCCCACCTGCATTACAGCTGACGTTACCTCAGCTGTGTTGGGCAATGCAATGGGATATTTTTGTGTACCGCCGGTGGGTTCCAGGGAGCCACCCATGCTGTAGGTGCACACTGAGTTTTTAATACATCTGTACACTTCTAAAGAACCCGTCTGACCGGGGCATGCAGTGTGGGCCGAAGCCCACCTGTATTACGCACGACATTACTACCTCAGCTGTGTTGGGCAATGCAATGGGATATTTCTATGTACCGCCGGTGGCTTCCTGGCACCCACCCAGGCAGTGGGTCCACAGGGAGTTAAACCTACATGTGTCCACTTGTAAAGAATCCCAGTCTGACTGGGGCATGCAGTGTGGGCCGAAGCACACCTGTATTACGCACGACATTACTACCTCAGCTGTGTTGGGCAATGCAATGGGATATTTCTATGTACCGCCGGTGGCTTCCTGGCACCCACCCAGGCAGTGGGTCCACAGGGAGTTAAACCTACATGTGTCCACTTGTAAAGAATCCCAGTCTGACTGGGGCATGCAGTGTGGGCCGAAGCCCACCTGTATTACGCACGACATTACTACCTCAGCTGTGTTGGGCAATGCAATGGGATATTTTTGTGTACCGCCGGTGGGTTCCAGGGAGCCACCCATGCTGTGGGTCGACAGGGACTTCACAATAGGGAGTTGTACCTGCCTGTGTCTATGAATTAAAAAGCCCGGTCTGACTGGGGCATGCAGACACCTTGACAGAATGAATAGTGTGTGGCACATAGGTTCCCCATTGCTATGCCCACGTGTGCAGCTCCAGATGGCGGTGGCACAGGATTCTATTTCTCATTGCTTCTGTACAGCATTGTGGGCTATCGCTCCGCCACTTTTAAAGAGGGTCGCTGCCTAGCCGTGCCAACCTCTGCAGTGTATGCCTGCGGTCCCTCGTCATGGCAGACGCAATTCTAAATAGACATGAGCGTGGTGTGGCATGAGGGCAGCTGAAGGCTGCGCAGGGACACTTTGGTGTGCGCTGTGGGGGGGAGGGGGTGCGGTTGGGCAGCATGTAACTCAGGAGAAGTGGCAGTGGAGTGTCATGCAGGCAGTGATTGTGCTTTGTTGGAGGTAGTGTGGTGCTTAGCAAAGGTATGCCATGCTAATGAGCGCTTTTCAGAAGTAAAAGTTGTTGGGAGGGGGGGGGGGGCCCACTCTTGCCGCTATTGTGGCTTAATAGTGGGACCTGTGAACTTAGGATGCAGCCCAACATGTAGCCCCTCGCCTGCCCTATCCGTCACTGTGTCATTCCCATCACTTTCCTGAATTGCCCAGATTTTCACACATGAAAACCTTAGCGAGCATCGGCAAAATACAAAAATGTTCTGGTCGCCCATTGACTTCAATGGGGTTCGTTGTTCGAAACGAACCCTCGAGCATCACGGGAAGTTCGTTACGAATAACGAACACCCGAACATTTTGGTGTTCGCTCATCTCTAGTAAAGACATATCAAACCTAAATTTTCAGCTACAGGCAGACATTGCATTTCTAGACTAGTTTTCCTACCTAGAATCTTATGGCATATTACTATCGGCATTATTTATTGAAGCTTGGAAAACACAAATATAAAGAAAAAATAATCAAAATGTCATAGAAAACTTAAATTTACATAAGTTTAAATTGAGCTGATCAATCTGCTTAACGTGATCCTGTCAGCGAGATCATTCTTCCCTAATCTTGGATAGAATAATTTACTGAAAAGTGTCCTGATTCCATATGTTTTACTCTAAGGGTCGTGGGTTCTTATACATATGTTGATTGTAACTCATTTATATTTTTTTCTACATGAGCCAAGAATTGCTGGCAAGGGCATGAACGATCATTATGACGATTGTGCTGGGTGAATATCCCCTTTTTCATGTAGGGAGATGTACAGATGACCAGCAAGCATTCTTACACTTGCTACAATAATAGACTGATGATCTAACATTCATTTGAACGTCTGTGCCCAAAAATCGGCTCATGTAAAGGGGCCTTTAACCCTTTTCCCAACTGCATCATGTAAATTTATGTCATGCAGTTGTGAAGTGGACTCAGAAGTTGAGTTTTTGACAGCTGACAGCCGACGGCAACTGCCACATTTGAAGTTAACTCTGATAGCAGCTGCTAACTATCTAGAGGCTGTGATCAAACCTGACCACGTATCTAATTAGCCAAACAGACAGGGAACCCACTCCAGTATCCCATCAGCTCCCCAGGAAGCAATCACAAGGTGCCGATGGTTTAGCATGGCAACCCAGAGTCTACTGAAGGCTCTCAAGGCTGCAATTCATGAATGCCTATTAAGCCCTGCTTGTGGCAGGACTTGAAGGGAACCTGTCTATTTATGTTGTGTTCACTGAGGGCAGCATAAAGAAGTGACAGACATGCTTATTTCAGTGATCTGTCAATTATGGGGTTATGAGCAGTGTTTTTTAAAAACTTACAGGTTATTTCAGCTTCCAGCAAGAGATGAGTCCAAGTTATTCATGGGGTCCTGATAGCTCACTATCTACCATGATGGTCAGTTTTCTAGTTATTGTACTGCATATTGGGAAAACGGCCAATCAGGGTGGATGGGTGGGGCTAGCAGGACCACATGACTAATTTTGACTCATCTCTTGCTGGAAGCTGCAGGAACAAGCTGCCAGTTCTTAGAAACCACTGTAGTTACCCCTTAAGTGACAGACTGCTGAGCTCAACATATCTATCTCCTATTTTATGCTACCCTGAGTGAGAGGAGCATAAATTACATAAAAAATTTCATTTAATAGGCAGCACTGAAAATTACTGTACAGTATACTGTACATGCGATCAAGGGATCACAAGTTCAAGTCCCCTATGAGGACTAAGAAAATGTAGAAAAAAGTTTAAGAAATTTTTAAAACCTGAAACTTAATTGAAATTTTTTTTTAAAAAAACCTCTTTTTCCCAAGTTTGCAATAAAAAAATCTAAGCAATGAAAAAAAAACATGTTTAGTATCACAGTGTTAATAAAAGATTGAACAATTAAAATATCTAATTATTTATCCCGCACGGTGAACACCGCAAAAAAAATGAATGTACAAAATGCCAGAATTAGGTTTTTTTTGTTACATCGTCTCCAAAAAATTTGAAGAAAGAGTGATCACCAAGATGTTATGTACTCCAAAATGCTACTACTAAAAACTACAGCTCACCCTGCAAAAAACAAGCTGTTACACAGCCGAATTGACCAAAAAGTTACAGGTCACAAAAGATGAAGACTTAAACTTGTTTGTTCGAAAAAGTTTCTTTATTTTTAAAGCTCCTTTACATTTTGCTTCATATTACTTCTGTGTTAAGGGGACCATAATAAGGATCTAATGTAAATCTATGTATGTAAATCTCACATGACTGTATTTTTTACAGGCAGTTTTTGAAAATGCAGCACTACCTATTTTTATTTTCCGTTTTTGCGTCCGTATTACTATTCCTTTATATTGGCCAAATACTGATCACTATTTGACCATTAAGGAAAAAAAATATACAAAGGCAAATTCTGATGAAAATACTGATGACATACAGTTGTAATATGATCTGGAACACGTCCTAAACAAATTACAGACATGTTTCCATACACTCATCCGAAGCCGCTTATGTAGGAAAAAGGTTTGGTGTTACTGTAATCATACTGACCCACAGAATAAACTTCACATGTAATTTCTTTAATGCATCGTGAACACTGTAAAAACTAAACCTCTCCAAAAATAATAATAATAATAATCTTTATTTGTATAGCACCAACTTATTCCGCAGCGCTTTCAAGCTTGGGAGAAATGCAAACAATACAACAATTATAATGTGAGATACAATTAGTTTGAAACAAATGGGATGAGGGTGGTACAGGAGGTTCAAGGGGGGGAGCGAGGCATGGGGAAACCAAGCAGTAGGGGATTTCATGTGGAATTCAGGTATTAGAAAGCAGACCAGGTGGGGCGGTAAGGAGGTGCAGGGGTAGAGTTTGTATGTGATAGGCAGGGTGGAAGGTATGGGGAGCCATAGGGAGGGCCGGGGACTAGGTCAGGAGATTTGGTATGCCTCCCTGAATAGGTGCGTTTTTAAGGCATGTCAGAAATTTTGTGCATCAGGAATTGTCCAGATGCCTTGGGGTAGAGCATTCCAGAGGATGGGTGCTGCTCTGGTGAAGTCCTGTAGGCAAGCATGTGAGGTTCGTATTGGAGGGGTGTTTAGTCTGAGAGTGTTAGCGGATCAGAGTGAGCGGGCTGGGTGGTGTATGGACAGGAGGGAGGTGATTTATGTTGGCGTGGTGCCATGCAGAGCTTTGTGGGTGAAGTTGAGGAGTTTAAATTTAGTTCTGCAGTTAATGCGCAGCCAGTGCAGCGACTGGCATAGTGCAGAGACATCTGAGTAATGGCTGGAAAAATGAGCCTAGCTGCTGCATTTAGTATGGATTGGAGTACAGTGGGTCTGGTGCAGGGAAGGCCGATGCATAGCGAGTTGCAGTAGTCGAGTTGGGAGTGCATGAGGGCGACCACAAGTCTCTTTAGCGTGTCCATGGTAAGTAAAAGCCTATTTTAGCAATATTCCTGAGGTGCATGTGACATGTTTGGGTTATGAAGGGGAAGGTGCCAGAGGTTAAGAAGAGTTTGCAGATTGTGGTGAGATGAGTAATGAGAGCTGGGGAAAGGGACTAAAGGAGGTGAGAGGGGAGAGGGTCGCTAGAGCAGGTGGTGGGGCGGGCAACGGAATGCAGCCTGGAGACTTCTTTCTCTGTCGTTGGTTTTAACATAAAAAGTGAGCGGGTGCTGGATGCAGACCCGAGGAGACTGGGATCAGGGCTAGCTGTGCAGTTTTTGGAGATTTTTTTTTTGATGTTGTCAATTTTTTTTCGTAGAAATAGGCAGCTAGTTCTCCAGCAGTCGGATCCGTCACAGGGGCCTGTTATTTGGGGCTGAGGAGGGAATGTAGGGTCACGAAGAGTCATTTAGGGTTGTGGGATAGTGAGGGGACTAGGGAGGTGAAATAAATTTGTTTGGCAGGGTGGAGGGCTAGGTTATAAGTTTTAAGCATTAATTTAAAGTGGAGGAAGTCTGCGGGCAGCTTTGATTTTCTCCACAGCTGCTTGGCGCACCTAGAGCACCGCCGGATGACGAGCATTTGGGACGTGAGCCAAGGTTGCTGTAGTCTGCGGTTGACGGCTTGGGTCATGGGTGGTGCAGCTTCATCCAGGGCACGGCTGAGGGTGGTGTGGTGTGGTAGTGTTCAGCTGCCAGAAAGATAGGGGACAGGGAGGACTGAATAGTCTCATTGAACTGTTGGGTACGGACGGACTGGAAGTTCCAAGAGGTGCGATAGATACAAGGGTCAAGGGAGATGCTAGGGTGTCTGATGGAAAAAGAGAGGAGCTTGTGATCTGAGAATGGAAGGAGTGAGTTAATAAAGAGAGAGGCAGAGCAGAGATGGAGGAAGATTAAATCGAGAGTGTTGCCATCTCTGTAAGTAGGGGAGTCAGAGATTAGTGATAGGCCAAGGTAGGAGGTAAGCGTTAAAAACCAGGAGGCAGATGAGGAGCTGGGGTCATTAGTAGGAATGTTGAAATCGTCAAGGATTAGGGTTGGGATTTCACAAGATAGGAAGTGGGGGAGCGAGGCGGCGAAGTGGTCTAGGAACGGGTAGGTGGGACCTGTGGGTCGGTAAATAACTGCCGCACGCGGGGCAGTAGGCGGAAGAGTCGCAGGGTGTGGGCTTCGAATGAGTGGAAGGTGAGCGAGGGAGCTGAGGGAATGACCTGGAAGGTACAGTTAAGCGAGAGTATGACACCTCCTCCTCCATCGTACCTGTCGTCCGATCTGCAGGTGTGGGAGAACAGCAGGCCATCATAGGACAATGCAGCGGGGGGAGGTAGAATTGGATCGCTGTATCCAGGTTTCGGTGAGGGCGAGCGGGTTAAAGTGTTTGGTAGTGAAGAGGTCATGTATAGTTGGGAGTTTGTTGCATGAGGATGGGGCAATTGCATTCTTCCCCATTTCACCCCATTTAAAATTGTTCGAAGTTTTTCAGTACAAATTACAAAAACACGCTTTACCAAAAAATTACCCTTTATACAGCTATATCAAAATTAAGCCTTTCCAGCTATATGACGTACATGTTACATTTACAGGGCATTTATGAAGAGAGATCGTGGGGCGACCTGTTTTCACACGGCACGGGCGTCAGCTGTTTATTACAGATGACACCTGCAGGCAATAGCTGCAATCAGCCGCGCGGCCAATCATGGCTATTAACACTTTAAATGCCGATGTCATTTCTGACAGTGGTATTTAAATCCCCCCCCCCCCCCCCCCCCGCAGTGTGATCGCAGGGAGCCGTGTGGGTGTCATGGCAGCTGGGGTCATCCTGAAAGGCTCCAGGGCTGTCTAGGCAGACTGCCTATCAAGCCGTCGCCGTGGGGTCGTCCAGGAAAAAAAAAATAAAGAACGCCAGAAATGCACTTTTTGCAGTCACCTGTCTCCCAGAAAAAATGCAATAAAAAGTGATCAAAAAGTCGTATGTGTTCCGAATAGGTGCCAACATAAGCTACTGGATGTCTCGCAAAAAATGAGCCCTTGCGCAATTACGTTGACAGAAAATAAAAAGGTTATTGCATGCAGAAGTATGTTTGGTATTGTAGTAATCGTATTGACCCATAGAATAAAGTTATCATGTCATGTTTGCTGCAGTTTGTGCGCCATAGAAACAAGACACACTGAAAGATGGCGGAATGTCGTCTTTTTTTTTTCATTTTACTCGCCTTAGAATTTTTTAAAAGTTTTTCAGTACATCAAAAGGATATAAGATGGGGACAAGAAGACCAAAATAAAGTGAAAATAACAGGAAAAATAGTTTGCCCTATCCAGCTTGGTATGCTTTACAGGTCGTTGCTTATACACAAGTGTATTTCCCTATACTGAATTTGTTTTTGCACATGGCATTTATTTTGCATTTGTCGTACAGGTGATGTTTTTCCACAGCACAACATTTTCTTGGTCTTTTTTTTAAAGATTTTCCATATACCTCAGTTTTTACAAAAACTAATGGCTCAGTCACACGGGCGTTTTGACGCACAGATTTTTCAACTAATGCCTCTGATTGGCTGAGCGCTGTGCCAATTGTGGGCAGCTCTCAGCTATTGAATGACAGCTGAGAGCTGCCTTTGATTGGTCACAGTGCTCAGCCAATCAGAGGCAGCCAATTCAGCAGGCGGGGATTTTAAATCACCGCCTGCTGAATACTAATCAGAGAAGTGGAGGAGAAGAGCCGTCTGGACACGGCTGAGCCCCGGCAGCTGCAGAGAGGCGAGTATAGATTTTTTATTTTTTCTTACACATTTTTGGATTGATTTTCAGGGAAAGGCTTATATTTGTAGCCCTTCCCTGAAAATCACTGCAGCGCTTGCCGGCAGCCCATTACTTTCAATGGAGTCGGCTGTATTGCCGGCTCCATTGAATTCAATGGGAGAACATGGCGCTCCTCTGCCACAGCTGTCATAGCTGTAGCAGAGGAGAGCGATCTTCAGTATATGTTCTCAATGGGGTCGGCGCTGCTAATTTCTTCATAGATGAAGTGACATACAACAGCAAGGATAACATGAAATGATAGAAAAACTCATCAAGTTTTAAATGCACCTTACAGATATGCGATTTGGCAATGTTCGTTAAACTAGATGATGTAAAGCAATGCATCTCTGCTGCAGTGGAAATTATATGATATCCTGAACTGCATCTAGGCAAAATTGAACTACTGACTTAACGTCTGCTGTGTCACCAGTGGTACCTACATCAAACATATGTAAGAGTTCTTCAAGTTTTTCATATCATGCCTAGGAAAAAGTAGATGCCCATGTCGGAACCTACCCACCACTATCCCCAATAATTTCACAACCACCATACTAGTGGTGGAAAGGCCACAGCAGTCTGTTAATTCTATAATATAAACATATAAAATAAAATTGTAGAAATAAACTATGAAACAGATACTTAGTAGCATAAATAAAAGCGCTATTTTTGTAAACTCGGATAGCATTAATCTGATAAGACATCCTTGAAGGCCTAAGCATCCACAGACAAGTCTCTTTGCTGCAATATAAAGCATTAATTTACCTTTTTATTTATATTTTTAATTTACTTGTAAGTGAAAAATTCAATAAAAAGGCGTGAGCAGGTGGAAAATCTGTACCTGTTGCTCTCAACTTAGGAATGGTTATCTTCTGATTCCCCCTATATAGCCCCTACCAAAACTCTACCTCGCTTGTGTTATGTCCATACAGGGCATAACCTAAATTTCTTACCCGGACGTAAATATATGCACAAACCTGTAGAATGCTTACTTTGTAATAAGGAATCATAAAAACAAGAAAAGCCTGGGAAATAGAGACTAAATCCTTAGACCTGTGATGACCTTACCTACAAGCAGGGCCCTTGCACTGATGAGGTGGCTGCACATCATGAACCTAGATGGAAACAATGAATAGTGGCTAAGACTAGATGAGACAGAATGCAATACCATCAGATTACAGGGAATGATATACAAACACCCCAGCATTAAACCAGTAGACATATCGTAACAAAAATGCAGGTCAGAACTAAGAACTGTCGACACTTTCAAACTGAATGTCAACCAGAAAAATAACTGGTGCCCTCTGTGAGGAGGAGCTGGAATAAATATACGCAAACTAATGGTGTTTGGCTAGATAGGCTGTCCCAACTTCAGCCAACCAGTCTGGCCATACACAGGCAAAGAAGTACTCCTGTTGGTGCCCAGCATCAAAATGACAGTGAACATGTGCCAAAAAAGGATCATGTAGGCCAGGGCTTACACTGGGACATCAACTCGCTCCCTTTCGCAACTAGTACTCTCCTACAGCTTTCCTTAAAGGGGTTCTGTGATTAAAAAAAAAATCTATACTTACCTATTCCTCCCCCGTCAGTCTACTTACCAGATCTTCACCTTCCCTATCTTCCCCTGTCTCCTGCAGTCTGGGGGGTCACCTCACCTCCAGCTGGCTGATTCCTCTCCTTCCTGTGAGGTTACGTACATTGCCATTGTCTTCTTCTTGCCAGCCAACGTACGTTACATCACAGCTCACAGGCCAGCAATGGAGTGACAATCTACTGCAGAGACTGTCTCGGCAATAGATTAGAATTCCTTCCTAGGCAGTGAATGCTACAGCACAGGGATGTGACCTTCACTGACCCGGCCGGAAGAGAATGCGAGGAATGCAGCCTTCATAACAAGCTGGCCAGTGTAAGACGCGGGACCCCAGGGGAACTTCAGAAGCTCAGCGAGGAGAACATGTAGTTACTAGACTGACGGGGAAGAAAAAGATGAGTATAGAATTTTTTTGGTATGACAAATCCTCTTTAACCCTCTGTGTACAATGCCTACTAAACACTGTCTCCTCCACTTACTATTCCCCTGTTATGGGCACCCTTACACTATGCCTTTGGCTGCACTTTAGGCTTTCTCTTTCTGTTTTATGTCAAGTCATGTATGACTCCCTCCCTATACTTCAAATACTGCAATGTAAAACTCAGATAGGCTTACTTAGCAGATCACTGCTCTGGCTCTTTCGAGACCTCTATGACGTCCATATGTCCTATAAGGTAACCCCTTAACCCATTTAGGACCAGCCACTGTATATATACGGCGGCTGGTCCTGGGCTTAGAGGACCGCCGATAGTAAAAATACGGAGGTGCTCTAAGTCTCCTGCCTCTGCAATCAGTCAGAGGCAGGAACGGGTTATCAGCTGTTAGTGACAGCTGATAACCCAGAGCAGAAGGCAGGAGAGGTTTTTAACCCTTCCTGCCTTCTGCTTCCCCGATATACAGTGCTAAATGAGCACTGTATGGGCAAAGTGAAAGTAAGAAGTACTTTCACTATGGGAGCCTCTGGGGTCATGTGACCTCCCGGGATTCCCTGCTATGCAGAGCTGGAGGGTCAGACTAGATCCTGGCAGCTCTGCAAGTGACTAATGTCACCACAGGGGTTGCTTTCCCCTGTAACTAGGGCTCCTATGGATGCCCCAGCTACAGTGGGAAAGTGTCAAATAAAGTTAAAAAAAAAAAAAAGTGAATGTCCCCCAGAGGTCTTGTATGACATCATGGGGGACATAGATAGTAAAATACACAATTACATAAATAAGTAAAACAAAAAAACAGAATAAAACAACAATACATACATAAGAAAGAGAACAACACAAAGCAGATGCCAACAAAAACCGTCGCCGTATGCGCCCTGTAAACCAAAACCATACATACTATATATCAAAACGTCCAAAACAAATAGAGGAACCCGTTCCCATACTTTATTTTAGCGTAAATATAAAAATTATTTTTAAAAAACTATAAATGTTAAAAAAAATCATTTTTTTAGCACTTTACCCCCAATAAAACTAAAAAACGGAAAAAAAGTCAGTGAAAAATATTTAAAAAATAGTCCTATATGTCACGGGAAAAAAACCGCAGCAAAAATAATTTTGGTAGCTAAAGGAAAAAAAATGGAGCAGTAAAACCGCCACATGGGTAAAATCCCTAAAAAGTGTCTGGTCCTTAAGGTGCAAAACAACCTGGTCCTTAAGGGGTTAAATAAAGTAGTATTCCCCTATAAGGTATAGAATCTGTATATTATAGTAGATGTAAATAGCCCCCCCCCAAAAAAGAATTATAAAATATAATATACCATATAAATATTCAGAATTTTTCCTAGTTAGAACTGAACAAAGCTGCCAGTAAAGTAAGATAAGATGTTCTATTATAGCTACTGCCAGGTTCCGTACGTGGCATCTGGGTGGCACAGAGTAACAATACTTACTCATCCAATATAGCATTTGTAACGTTAACACGGGCAAATTTAAGATTTTTCTCAGATGAACAACCTTCCCTTTTCAAATGTCATGGAGGCTTCACACAGACTATGGCAGCGTAATTCTTTATGCATCTGCCCAAATTGAAAAGGTTATTTCTATGCCTTCGAGATGACTCTTGAGCTGATGGCAGAGTTAAGGGTTGCACCCCTGAAAGAATAGCTCTTCACTAGTTGCTAGGTGATAAGCCAGAGATTCCGAACTGCATTGGTAGAAGTTATCTCTAATTGACAGCTGTTTACCCTAAGGGTCTAATTCTAACCTTGAGACCACGGTATAATGAGAGGGCTGCTTTTCTTCACCCCTATGTTCATGTCCTGGCCGCGAGATTACTGCAGGCCTGTATTCCTCTTGCTTTTAATTCTCCTTGTAATGGAGCAGGGAGAGAGAGTCACGGCCTGCTGTGCATTGTAAGGCTATAGTTTACATCAATCTCTGTCTCATTTCTACCACCTGAATAAACGTTCTCCCGCATTCTCAGGTTTCTTCATTTTTGAACTTCTATGAAATCATAGTCAGATATGTTGAACAGATTTGACACTTTTCCCTATTCCAATCCATTGTGCAATACTTTCTGCCTTTGAAAGCGTAAGTGGTTTCATGTACAAAAACAGCACTTTAAAGGACGGTTTCATCTCCGCAGCCATTTGAAAGGTAGCATATTGCTATGAATATAAATAAACTAATGTATTATCGCATGATCTGCCTCTACCTGCCAACTTCAGACAATTATACACTTAAATAAGGGAAACAGGAGAAGGACAAAAATTGCGTCCATTATTTTATCAGAAACATATTGAGCTTCACTCCAATTTCCTGAGATAAGATTCCTAAAAAAAAATTGACTTTCGATCTCTCTGGGTTTTTGAAAGTCAATTTTCTTCGCAAATATTCCAAGAAGACTACGTATAGTAATTGGTCACAGACATATCAATTATGGTAGGAGCTTGGCATGGCTCTTAAGACTAGGCTACATAGAAACATCAATTATTCATTAGCACATAGCAAGGAATAATGCCAGCATTGGCCTGACTGCAAGGAGCAGCATTTTATAGTAGGACTGGCCCCAATTTATTTATTTTACCCATTTTTTATAGCACATACAGGGAGAGATTAAGGCTGTGTCAACAGTACACAACAGTCAGTTTAGTGTTTGTTGGTGACCCTCTTCTAGTAATAGTGCCTTTCACAGCAATAGGATATCTCTAAATAATATTTAGATACTACCTCTACATGGTGATAGTGATTGCAATGCAGTTACCTCCAGTGATCACAGGTGGCGTTTTTTTCTGATTGGTGGCATTCTCTCTCTCTTTTCGTTTCTATCTGGGCCCAAAATGTAGTAACCCAGAGTTGGGCACTAGACCACTTTCATGGCCATTTCATTTATTTATGTGTATATCCCTTTTAATGGTCAATAATGGGTTAGATTTGTGTGTGTTCTTGCAACCTATCCCTGCATGACTGTGCAGAATCCACCCTAACCTCCTGCTATGCCTGTCAATCCCCCCTGGCTAGTTCAGGGATTGGCTAGTTAGCTAACCAAATTCTAGGGCTCCTGTGATTGGAGGATATTCCCTTCACACGGATTGGGTGACAGAGTATAAAAGGTAGAGGGGGAGGAGCAAAATTAGTCTGAGCCTGGTCTGGAGTAGAGAAGAGTCAAGAGACAGGAGGAACATCAAGCTCAGCCAGTGCAGTGGGAAGGTGGATCATCAAGTGTGAGTACCAAAGCCAACTTATGTTTGTTGAACGGAGAGTCAGCAGAGGAAAAAGATAGAGAGAGAAAGGGGGAGTTTCAGGAGGAAGAACTAGCAGCAAGAAGACAGAGAAAATAAGCAAGAAAGGAGAAAGTCCATATTTATAGTCAACGCCAGTGAAGCAAAGCTGGAGTGTAAACTCAGGAGGACAAGAAGGGGAAATTCAACCCTAAATTCTCCAATCTAAGAAAAGTGTTTTTCTTTCTCAAATATCATCTGCTCAAGTAAATGTAATTCAAGTTCATCACCTTAAGTAAATTCAAGTTGTGTAACTGCTGCCAAGTAAAAAACTCTTTCCCTGCCAATAAAGTATTAATGTGTTTTACCATCTAATACTGCTTCCTGGAGTCCCTTCCAACCATCTACAACATCTGCACTGAGGTACCACACTACATGCTCCAGGGGCCAGGACTACTACCCCCATATTTGTTTAGTTCTCCGCTTTTTAAAGTTATTATTTTTGTTTGGAATAGGCCCCTACCTATATATGGACTGGCGTCATGACAAAACAACACCTTACCCTACCCGACTCCGCGGGTAGCACTCTATTGGGAATTACCACCCTACCCTAGCTGACTTCATGGGTAGCACCTTAAATAAGAACTGCTGCACTGTGCAGCACCGAGCCAGGGCACATTTTTTATTGGAGAAGGGCAGCCGTCCCACCGTGGCTACCAACATATTTCACTGCCCCCCTCCCCGGTCTGGCCTGCTACAAAAACAACCCAATTAATTTTTCCCAGCCACATCTTATCTTTGCAGAATTTGCAGTGTTGGGGGCCTCCCTCTGTCTGCCAGGAAACGGGCGGTAGGAAGCCCCTCTGAACCTTGGATATTATACGGCCCAGAGCCAATTCACCAATTGCTCCAATAATAATCCAGTCCTAAGTGCAAACAACCCCAATTCCCCAAAAGTTGGGACACTGTGTAAAATGTAAATAAAGGTAAAGAAAAAAGAATGCAATGATTTTGAGGTCTCATATAACCATAGAACATAGAACACATATCAGAAGGTGAAAGTGAGACATTTTTCCATTTCATTTTTAAAAAATGAACTCATTTAGAAATTGATGGCAGCAACACATTTCACAAAAGTTGGTTTAGGGCCAGGTCTACCATTGTGTAACACCCACTCTTCTTTTTACAACAGTCTGTAAATGTCTGGGTAGAGCAATTGATGTAGTTTTGGGACACAAATGTCGTCCCATTTTTGTCTGATGTAGGATTCTAGCTGCACAACAGCCCAGGGCTGTCTTTGCTGGATTTTTCTTTTCACAACGCGCCAAATTTTTTCTATTGGTGAAAGATCTGGACTGTAGGCGGCCAGTCGAGCACTCGGACTCTTCTTCTATGAAGTCGTGCTTGTGTGCAGTGTGTGGTTTAGCATTGTCTTGATGCAAGACCTTCCCTGAAAATCCTTTGATATTATGTACTGCAGATGATAGGATGATCAAATTCTTCACGAGTTTACATTGAGGAAAATTTTTCTCAAATTGTTCACAATTTTTAGGCACAGTTTTTCACAGATGGTGAACCTCTGACGATCTTTGCATCTGAGAAACTCTGCCTCTCTAACACGCTTTTTATGCACAATTGTGATTTAGAAGAGAATTGACCGTTCAGCTGTTTTCCATTAGTACCACTTACTTTTCCAACCTTTTGCTACCCGTCTCCCAACTTTTGTGAGATGTGTTGCTGCGATCAAATTCTAAATGAGATATTTTTTTTTTATGAAATGCGAAAATGTCTCACTTTCAACTTCTGATATTTATTCTATGTTTGCTCTATTGTGAATAAAATATGGTTATATAAGATTTCCAAATAATTGTGTTCTTTTTTTCTTAACATTTCACGCAGCATCCCAACTTTCTTGAACTTCGTGTTGTATATATTCCGTTGCATAGCCTGCTAATATTGGGTTCTGTTCTAATTGGGACTCACAATCTAAATTCTAATATGTTTTTACAGTATGGGAGGAAATCCACGTAAGAACTGTACAAACTCCATGCAGATGTTGTTCTTGGTCAGATTTAAACCAAAGACCCCAGTGCTGCAAGGCAACAGTGGTATCTACTGAGTCAACGTGCTGTCAATTGAGCCATCATGCTGTCTTCACTTTGATAATGGACTGGAAACATATCTGTTTTATATAACAAAAAGTCTAGGAACACTGATGCCTGCAAGTTTGGGGTGATTGTTAGTAAGACTCTGTTTATCACATTTTTGTTTCCTCTTGGCTGTATACATCTGGAGAATTTTCTCATGTAAACCTCCAGTGGAAGACTGACATACAGTATGTCATTGTATTGGTATTGGTATATGATGATATACTTTATACGTCATCTAAAGATTTCCAATGTGAAAAATTGACACTACCTGGTATGCTTTTTTTTAACTCTGCGCCACTGTATAGGAAAATGCACCAGACTTTGTTTTATTATTCCATAAAAAAGATAATCCAACACATACCTGCTTAGCAGATGCCACTTTTTGGCATCCGTTGGCTTAGCAGGGTCCCTATGGGTACATTTGGCCTGTACGCCTGGAAAACTCAATGTAGTGTAAAAATGAGATGTGAACAGAGCTTAACTGACATTATTCTCCAATATCAGGGCAAGAACACACAGCCATATGTGCAACTATGCTGGCCGCTACAGAGCTTGGTTGCACATGAACAGGTTTTTTTTCTCCTCGGAGTATTCAAGTTCCACGCTATAGCATGGGGTTTGAATAAAAAAGTGGGAATATAGGTCCTGTCCTATCTTTTCTCACCCATACTATTGATGGATGAGATTACTCCTAGTGACAATGCTATCAGCATTCCCCCGTGGAGAACGACTGATAAAACTGATCTCTAAAATCAAGCTCACTTGATTTTAACGATCAGCGAAAAGAGCTCGAAATGCGGGTGCCCCGCGCCCATTTACACGCACCAATTATCGCTAAAGCAATCGCCGATAAGCAAAATTTTAGCGATAATCGTCCAGTATAAATGAGCCTTTAGGCAGTAGAATATTATATATTCATAGATAGTAGCTCATGTTTTATTCATTGCTTTTCTGTATAGTTTGTATGTGCATTGTGCAGTATACATCTTATTCCACAGCATTGCTATTTACTGGAAGAAGGTAAAGGTGTGTATTACTTCGTATGAGTGATATACAGTGATATACAGCTGACACCATGCATATGTGCAATAAGGAGTGGCTGGATAGTGTAGTGCCTAATAACACTAACTTTGATATGGCAGAGTGGGATTCAAATCCTGGCTGAAATGTGATATTGTGTACATATTTATTTGCTTCAAAAACAGAAGTTTTATCTTTATTTCTAAGTAGGTGAATGGTGGGGGCTTCAGTTTGTCTCTGAAAAAGAAGATGAAGTGACAGATAAAATTAGTTGTAGGAGGAGAATAAACTGCAAATAAGACTGCAACTGTAACAAATATTACAGTCCAGTCCAGTGCAGCACAGCATTTCACTGCTCTCTAGGATAGTTCTCTTGTATGAAAGTAGATTACAGCCGCAGCTGTAGTGGCCTGAAAAAGGGCGCTACATAGAGCTGTTTAGCTGTGGGGACCGGGAATATAATAATCGGCTCTAGCGGGTTAAGGTCAGTCATTCTCCACAGGATAGACAAAAATGCCTAGAGACTCAGATGAAGCAGGTACCCTAGCAACCAAATAGGTTGTGATTGGCTGCAGACGGGCTGGTCAGATGACAGAGGAGATACATAGCCGGGAAGACAGTCACAGCAGAGCAACAGAGAGAGAGAAGCCAGTGAGAAGCCAGGCAGAAGCAGGAGAAGGAAAGAGAGAAGCAGGAGAGAAGGAGAGAAAAAGGAGAAGAATCAAAGAAACAGTGATTAGCAGAGAAGGAAAGTCAGCTGTGACAGTGAGTAGAGGAAAGATAAGAGAAAGAGCTGAGATGAAGAGATGTAAATATGAAGAGGTATGAAAAAAAAGAAATGCAGAGTAAGTTCCCAGTATATAAAGGTGTTAGACACAAGTATTTTATTGTTGCGAATTGTATATAATTTACTATTCACCGTGTGAAGAGAATAACCTCATCTTCCTGCTTTATTTAATACCATTGCGTTTCCAACAAGTTAAGCAAAATATCTGACTCTGTGTCTTATTTACCACCTCACCACTCACTATTACAAAGGGCACTGATACCTGAACTTAAAGAAAACGAATCATAATTACCCACTAATAAGCCCACCATAGCGCTTAGTGGCATCTACGAACTGGATTAAATCCTCTGTGACCTTACAACTGCCATTACAAGTGACCTGCAACTGTCATTTCAAATTTACACATCAGCCATTTTGTGGGTAGTGCCTCTGCTTGAAGTCAATAAAAGAAAATGTGAGATTCAAGAGACAATGAACAGCAAAGCAGCATGGGAGCAAAGATCCCTACTCCATCCTCCACAATGCCATTTACCATGCCATATTACCTAGGAGCCCTTTGGCTGCCTAGATGTAATGGAGAACAGTATCAACTCAGCGATTTCAAGCAGAAGATGAAAGCACTATACCGTTTGAGCCCTTTCACTAATGACCAAAAGCTGGAGATGTTAGTGGGCCAGCTAGAAGGTGCTGCAGCTAGAGGTCAAATCACGGTCAAGAGTACATAGGACGACGGTGGATCAGATTTTTGAGAGCGTGCAGAACATCTTTGAGACCACCACTGCATCCAGAGTAAAACGACCTTTCTTTAACAGAAGACAGAAATCACATGAAACGCTCTGCGAATACACACTGTCGCTACAAGAAAACATCAAGGCCACTACTCAGCTATAGATGGTGACAGTGATACAGGCTCTCTCCTCTTCTATACTGATGCAAAAAAATAATATAAAAATTTCAGCGCTTCCGTAAAAGTCTCTCCTCTTCTATAGCTGGTGAGGGTGGTACAGGCTTTCTCCTCTTCTATAGCTGTTGACAGTGGTACAGGCACTCTCCTCTTCTATAGCTGGTTATAGTGATACAGGCTCTGTCCTCTTCTATAGTTGGTGATAGTGATACAGGTTTTCTCCTCTTCTATAGCTGGTGACAGTGATACAGGCTCTATCCTCTTCTATAGCTGGTGACAGTGATACAGGCTCTCTCCTTTTCTATACCTGGTGACAGTGATACAGGCTCTCTCCTCTTGTATGGCTGGCAACAGTCATACAGGCTCTATCTTCTTCTATAGCTGGTGACAGTGATACTGGCTCTCTCCTCTTCTATAGCTGGTGACAGTGATACAGGCTCTCTCCTCTTCTATAGCTGGCGACAGTAATATAGGCGCTCTCCTCTTCTATAGCTGGTGACAGTGATACAGGCTCTCTCTCCTTTTCTATATCCGGGGACAGTGATACAGGCTCTCTCCCCTCCTATAGCTGGTGACAGTGATACAGGCTCTCTCCTCTTCTATAGGTGGTGACAGTAATACAGACTCTCTCCCCTGCTATAGCTGCAGCAGTGATACAGGTGCTCTCCTCTTCAATAGCCCGTGACAGTGATACAGGCTCTCTCCTTTTCTATAGCCGGTGACAGTGATACAGGCTCTCTCCTCTTCTATAGCTGAAGACAGTGATACATGCTGTCTCCTCCTCTATATTTGGTGACAGTGATACAGGCTCTCTCTTCTTCTATAGCTGGTGAGGGTGGTACAGGCTTTCTCCTCTTCTATAGCTGTTGACAGTGGTACAGGCACTCTCCTCTTCTATAGCTGGTTATAGTGATACAGGCTCTGTCCTCTTCTATAGTTGGTGATAGTGATACAGGTTTTCTCCTCTTCTATAGCTGTTGACAGTGATACAGGCTCTATCCTCTTCTATAGCTGGTGACAGTGATACAGGCTCTCTCCTTTTCTATACCTGGTGACAGTGATACAGGCTCTCTCCTCTTGTATGGCTGGCAACAGTCATACAGGCTCTATCTTCTTCTATAGCTGGTGACAGTGACCAGGCTCTCTCTTCTTCTATAGCTGGTGACAGTGATACTGGCTCTCTCCTCTTCTATAGCTGGTGACAGTGATACAGGCTCTCTCCTATTCTATAGCTGGTGACAGTAATATAGGCGCTCTCCTCTTCTATAGCTGGTGACAGTGATACAGGCTCTCTCTCCTTTTCTATAACCGGGGACAGTGATACAGGCTCTCTCCCCTTCTATAGCTGGTGACAGTGATACAGGCTCTCTCCTCTTCTATAGGTGGTGACAGTAATACAGACTCTCTCCCCTGCTATAGCTGGCGGCAGTGATACAGGTGCTCTCCTCTTCAATAGCTGGTGACAGTGATACATGCTCTCTCCCCTTCTATAGCTGGTGACAGTGATACAGGCTCTCTCCTCCTCTATAGCTGGTGACAGTGACACAGGCTCTCTCCTCTTTTATATCTGGTGACAGTGATGCAGGCTCTCTCCCCTTTTCTACATCCGGGGACAGTGATACAGGCTCTCTCCTTTTCTATAGTTAGTGACAGTAATACAGGCTCTCTCCTCTTCTATAGCTGGTGACAGTGATACAGGCTATGTCCTCTTCTATAGCTGATGACAGTGATACTGGCTTTCTCCTCTTCTATAGCTGGTGATAGTGATACAGGCTCTCTCCTCTTTTATAACTGGTGACAGTGATACAGGCTCTGCCCTCTATAGCTGGTGACAGTGATACAGGCTCTCTCCTCTTCTATAGACGGTGACAGTGATACAGGCTCTATCCTCTTCTATAGCTGGTGACAGTGATACAGGCGCTCTCCTTTTCTATACCTGTTGACAGTGATACAGGCTCTGCCCTCTTGTATGGCTGGCAACAGTCATACAGGCTCTATCTTCTTCTCTAGCTGGTGACAGTGATACAGACTCTCTCTTCTTCTATAGCTGGTGACAGTGATACAGGCTCTCTCCTCTTCTATAGCTGGTGACAATAATATAGGCGCTCTCCTCTTCTATAGCTGGTGACAGTGATACAGGCTCTCCTTTTCTATATCCGGGGACAGTGATACAGGCTCTCTCTCCTTTTCTATATCCGGGGACAGTGATACAGGCTCTCTCCCCTTCTATAGCTGGTGACAGTGATACAGGCTCTCTCCTCTTCTATAGGTGGTGACAGTAATACAGGCTCTCTCCCCTGCTATAGCTGGCGGCAGTGATACAGGTGCTCTCCTCTTCAATAGCTGGTGACAGTGATACATGCTCTCTCCCTTTCTATAGCTGGTGACAGTGACACAGGCTCTCTCCTCTTCTATATCTGGTGACAGTGACACAGGCTCTCTCCTCTTCTATATCTGGTGACAGTGATGCAGGCTCTCTCTCTTTTTCTACATCCGGGGACAGTGATACAGGCTCTCTCCTCTTCTATAGCTGGTGACAGTGATACAGCCTCTCTCCACTTCTATAGGTGGTGACAGTAGTACTGGCTCTCTCCCCTGCTGTAGCTGGCGGCAGTGATACAGGTTCTCTCTTCTTCAATAGCTGGTGACAGTGATACAGGCTCTCTCCTTTTCTATAGTTAGTGGCAGTAATACAGGCTCTCTCCTCTTTTATAGCTGGTGACAGTGATATAGGCTCTCTACTCTTAAATAGCCCGTGACAGTGATACAGGCTCTCTCCTCCTCTATAGCTGGTGACAGTGATACAGGCTCTCTCCTCTTCTATAGCTGGTGACTGTGATACAGGCTCTCTCCTCTTCAATAGCCCGTGACAGTGATACAGGCTCCCTCCTCTTTTATGGCTGGTGACAGTGATATAGGCTCTCTCCTCTTCAATAGCCCGTGACAGTGATACAGGCTCTCTCCTTTTCTATAGCGGGTGACAGTGATACAGGCTCTCTCCTCTTCAATAGCCCGTGACAGTGATACAGGCTCCCTCCTCTTTTATGGCTGGTGACAGTGATATAGGCTCTCTCCTCTTCAATAGCCCGTGACAGTGATACAGGCTCTCTCCTTTTCTATAGCCGGTGACAGTGATACAGGCTCTCTCCTTTTCTATACCTGGTGACAGTGATACAGGCTCTCTCCTCTTGTATGGCTGGCAACAGTTATACAGGCTCTCTCTTCTTCTATAGCTGGTGACAGTGATACTGGCTCTCTCCTCTTCTATATCTGGTGACAGAGACACAGGCTCTCTCCTCTTCTATATCTGGTGACAGTGATGCAGGCTCTCTCTCTTTTTCTACATCCAGGGACAGTGATACAGGCTCTCTCCTCTTCTATAGCTGGTGACAGTGATACAGGCTCTCTCCACTTCTATAGGTGGTGACAGTAGTACTGGCTCTCTCCCCTGCTGTAGCTGGCGGCAGTGATACAGGTTCTCTCTTCTTCAATAGCTGGTGACAGTGATACAGGCTCTCTCCTTTTCTATAGTTAGTGACAGTAATACAGGCTCTCTCCTCTTTTATAGCTGGTGACAGTGATATAGGCTCTCTCCTCTTCAATAGCCCGTGACAGTGATACAGGCTCTCTCCTCCTCTATAGCTGGTGACAGTGATACAGGCTCTCTCCTCTTCTATAGCTGGTGACTGTGATACAGGCTCTCTCATCTTCAATAGCCCGTGACAGTGATACAGGCTCCCTCCTCTTTTATGGCTTGTGACAGTGATACAGGCTCTCTCCTCTTCAATAGCCCGTGACAGTGATACAGGCTCTCTCCTTTTCTATAGCCGGTGACAGTGATACAGGCTCTCTCCTCTTCTATAGCTGAAGACAGTGATACATGCTGTCTCCTCCTCTATATTTGGTGACAGTGATACAGGCTCTCTCCTCTTCTATAGCTGCTGAGGGTGGTACAGGCTTTCTCCTCTTCTATAGCTGTTGACAGTGGTACAGGCACTCTCCTCTTCTATAGCTGGTTATAGTGATACAGGTTTTCTCCTCTTCTATAGCTGGTGACAGTGATACAGGCTCTATCCTCTTCTATAGCTGGTGACAGTGATACAGGCTCTCTCCTTTTCTATACCTGGTGACAGTGATACAGGCTCTCTCCTCTTGTATGGCTGGCAACAGTCATACAGGCTCTATCTTCTTCTATAGCTGGTGACAGTGACCAGGCTCTCTCTTCTTCTATAGCTGGTGACTGATACTGGCTCTCTCCTCTTCTATAGCTGGTGACAGTGATACAGGCTCTCTCCTCTTCTATAGCTGGTGACAGTGATACTGGCTCTCTCTCCTTTTCTATATCCGGGGACAGTGATACAGGCTTTTTCCCCTTCTATAGCTGGTGACAGTGATACAGGCTCTCTCCTCTTCTATAGGTGGTGACAGTAATACAGACTCTCTCCCCTGCTATAGCTGGCGGCAGTGATACAGGTGCTCTCCTCTTCAATAGCTGGTGACAGTGATACATGCTCTCTCCCCTTCTATAGCTGGTGACAGTGATACAGGCTCTCTCCTCCTCTATAGCTGGTGACAGTGACACAGGCTTTCTCCTCTTTTATATCTGGTGACAGTGATGCAGGCTCTCTCCCCTTTTCTACATCCGGGGACAGTGATACAGGCTCTCTCCTCTTCTATAGCTGGTGACAGTGATACAGGCTATGTCCTCTTCTATAGCTGGTGACAGTGATACTGGCTCTCTCCTCTTCTATAGCTGGTGATAGTGATACAGGCTCTCTCCTCTTTTATAACTGGTGACAGTGATACAGGCTCTGCCCTCTATAGCTGGTGACTGTGATACAGGCTCTCTCCTCTTCTATAGACGGTGACAGTGATACAGGCTCTATCCTCTTCTATAGCTGGTGACAGTGATACAGGCTCTGCCCTCTTGTATGGCTGGCAACAGTCATACAGGCTCTATCTTCTTCTCTAGCTGGTGACAGTGATACAGACTCTCTCTTCTTCTATAGCTGGTTACAGTGATACAGGCTCTCTCCTCTTCTATAGCTGGTGACAATAATATAGGCGCTCTCCTCTTCTATAGCTGGTGACAGTGATACAGGCTCTCCTTTTCTATATCCGAGGACAGTGATACAGGCTCTCTCTCCTTTTCTATATCCGGGGACAGTGATACAGGCTCTCTCCCCTTCTTAGCTGGTGACAGTGATACAGGCTCTCTCCTCTTCTATAGCTGGTGACTGTGATACAGGCTCTCTCCTCTTCAATAGCCCGTGACTGTGATACAGGCTCTCCTTTTCTATATCCGAAGACAGTGATACAGGCTCTCCTTTTCTATATCCGGGGACAGTGATACAGGCTCTCTCCCCTTCTATAGCTGGTGACAGTGATACAGGCTCTCTCCTCTTCTATAGGTGGTGACAGTAATACAGGCTCTCTCCCCTGCTATAGCTGGCGGCAGTTATACAGGTGCTCTCCTCTTCAATAGCTGGTGACAGTGATACATGCTCTCTCCCTTTCTATAGCTGGTGACAGTGACACAGGCTCTCTCCTCTTCTATATCTGGTGACAGTGATGCAGGCTCTCTCTCTTTTTCTACATCCGGGGACAGTGATACAGGCTCTCTCCTCTTCTATAGCTGGTGACAGTGATACAGGCTCTCTCCACTTCTATAGGTGGTGACAGTAGTACAGGCTCTCTCCCCTGCTGTAGCTGGCGGCAGTGATACAGGTTCTCTCCTCTTCAATAGCTGGTGAGAGTGATACAGGCTCTCTCCTTTTCTATAGTTAGTGACAGTAATACAGGCTCTCTCCTCTTTTATAGCTGGTGACAGTGATATAGGCTCTCTCCTCTTCAATAGCCTGTGACAGTGATACAGGCTCTCTCCTCCTCTATAGCTGGTGACAGTGATATAGGCTCTCTCCTCCTCTATAGCTGGTGACAGTGATATAGGCTCTCTCCTCTTCTATAGCTGGTGACTGTGATACAGGCTATCTCCTCTTCTATAGCTGGTGACAGTGATACAGGCTCTCTCCTCTTCTATAGCTGGTGACTGTGATACAGGCTCTCTCCTCTTCAATAGCCCGTGACAGTGATACAGGCTCCCTCCTCTTTTATGGCTGGTGACAGTGATACAGGCTCTCTCCTCTTCTATAGCTGAAGACAGTGATACATGCTGTCTCCTCCTCTATATTTGGTGACAGTGATACAGGCTCTCTCCTCTTCTATAGCTGGTGACAGTGATACAGGCTCTCTCCTCTTCTATAGCTGGTGAGGGTGGTACAGGCTTTCTCCTCTTCTATAGCTGTTGACAGTGGTACAGGCACTCTCCTCTTCTATAGCTGGTTATAGTGATACAGGCTCTGTCCTCTTCTATAGTTGGTGATAGTGATACAGGTTTTCTCCTCTTCTATAGCTGGTGACAGTGATACAGGCTCTCTCCTCTTCTATAGCCGGTGACAGTGATACACGCTCTCTCCTCTTCTATAGCCGGTGACAGTTATACAGGCTCTCTCCTCTTCTATAGTTAGTGACAGTAATACAGACTCTCTCCTCTTCTGTAGCTGGTGACAGTGATACAGGCTCTCTCCTCTTCTATAGCTGGTGACAGTGATACGGGTTCTCTCCTCTTCTATAGCCGGTGACAGTGATACAGGCTCTCTCCTCTTCTATAGCTGGTGACAGTAATACAGGCTCTCTGCTCTTCTATATCTGGTGACAGTGATACGGGTTCTCTCCTCTTCTATAGACGGTGACAGTGATACAGGCTCTCCCCTCTTCTGTAGCTGGTGACAGTGATACAGGCTCTCTCCTCTTCTATATCTGGTGACAGTGATACGGGTTCTCTCCTCTTCTATAGCTGGTGACAGTGATACAGGCTCTCTCCTCTTCTATATCTGGTGACAGTTATACGGGTTCTCTCCTCTTCTATAGCCAGTGACAGTGATACAGGCTCTCTCCTCTTCTATAGCTGGTGACAGTGTTACAGGCTCTCTCCTCTTCTATAGCTGGTGACAGCGATACGGGTTCTCTCCTCTTATATAGCTGGTGACAGTGATACAGACTCTCTCCTCTCTTCTTCTATAGCTGCTGACAGTGATACAGGCTCTCTCCTCTTCTATAGCTGGTGACAGTGATACAGGCTCTCTCCTCCTCTATAGCTGGTGACAGTGATTCAGGCTCTCTGTTTTTCTTCAGCTTTGTGATACAATGAGAGCAGCTAAATGATCATCAATGCTTTAGAGGGATTTAGTAATCATGAGCTGTGTGAGAGGTGGATACAGAGTGAACAGGTAGAAATGCAGCCCAGGCGATTATGGGAGATGTAGTAGAGAAACATAGGAGGGCTGTGAACAGGAGGTACATAACAACAAAGCTCAGATGCTGCAGAATGAAGTGGAGAGCAGAAAAAGCAGAGTAAAGGTAATTGATTGATTTATTATAGCACTATGAGGTGATTTATGACTATTTTGGAATTGAAGTTTGGTCGTGGAATACTCCTTTAATTATCTTGATGTCAGAGACTTAAGGAGGTTTTCAAATCGAGACAACAACTCCTCAAAAGAAAGTTCTCCAGCGATCAACTCATCGACAATGACCTCACTGCTCAAATCAGGTGAATAGTCAGGAAAGTTGTGGAAAGCCGAATATATTGCTACAGGGGAAATTTTGAATTTCATTCCTGCCCTACAAGTAAATGGGTGATCATGTAATGCATGGTATTGCTGAGATCTTCAGAGTGAAAACCAATCTTTAAAGTAGCTCTCTCCATCATTGATTGCATGTTTTTCTCTGATGGTAATGAAAGCATATGAAAAATAATTGTCTTAATGAGGCAAATTTTTAGTTTGAAGGCCCACTGTGATTAACTTTGGATATATAGTCTATGCATCTACTATAACAGAAAAATTAGAACTGTCAGGGGACTGGGGTCCGGGTACTGGAAGTCCCTAAAAGCTACCCGCAACCCCTGTCCCTACCTACTTGCCCCCCTGGGCGACAACTGGACGACGGTCCCTATACTCACTAGGGAAGCGGGGCAGTGGGTCAGACTTACAAACAAATGCATAGACAAACAGACACAGAGGCAAGTCAGAAAGTCCAGGTCGGCAACAGGAGAATACGCGGTACCAGGGATCAGGCGAGGTCAAAGTCAGGTCCAAAAGCAGAGGGTCACAATGGGAAATCAGATCAGAATAATGCGGGTGTAGCCTGGAGACAAACATACACTGGCAATGCTGGAAGGAAACAGGCACGTTTAAATGCTGTCAGAACTCCTGCCCCAGCAGCTCATTAGGGCAAGGGCCTGCCAGCAACCAGACCCAGACATAAGGCAGCAAGTGTGGAGACCCAGACATCCAGCAGCAAGTGCAGATCATGCTAATCAGGATGTCATGGCAGCGGGGCCGCATCCCCAGCAACTCGATTACCCAGGCGCCCCCCCCCCCCTCCGAGCACAGGAGCATGCGCCCGGAGCCAGTGTCCGGGACCCTGACGGCCAGGGGAGGTCACCAAGACCGGAGCTTCCCTGCGCCGCACCCGATCAGCTCGGGTGAAATAACCGGTGGTGCGGACACGGAGACCCCGAGAGCCGTCGGTCCTAACAGTACCCCCCCCCCCCTTCTATGGGGAGACACTGGAACCCCACGACCTGGAGTGGGCTTAAGAGGAAAGGCCCTGTGGAATACTCGGACCAGACATGAGGCATAAACCTCCCTGGCAGGAACCCACGTTCGTTCCTCAGAGCCAAACCCTCTCCATTAGACCAGATACTGTATTGAGCCCCGAACCCACCTGGAGTCAACAATTCTCTCCACCTCAAATTCTAATTCTCCTTGCACCAACGTAGGAGAGGAGAATTTTCTGGAAAAGTAGGCACAAGGCCTAAGGTTTGTGAGTATGGAGGGACCTTGGGACAGTACCGCTCCAACTCCAAACTCGGAGGCGTCTACCTCGACCACAAACGGACTGGATAGATCAGGTTGGATGAGGACGGGCGCTGAAGTGAAAGCCGCCTTCAGGGTAGAGAAGGCCGCAAGAGCATCCGGAGGCCAATTACTCACATTCGCCCGCTTTCTGGTGAGATCCGTTAAAGGCTTAGCCACCACAGAGAAGTTCTGAATGAACTTACGATAATAATTAGCGAACCCAAGGAAGCGCTGCAGAGCTTTCAGGGTAACTGGCTGAGCCCATTCCGTGATAGCTTTCACCTTAACTAGATCCATCTGAATATCACATGGTGTAATGATATACCCCAGTAATGATATTTTTTAAACACCGAAAACACATTTTTCAAATTTTGCAAACAATTTGTTAGCCCTGAGGCGAGTCAGCATGTTTCGTACCTGGACACAGTGTGTCTCCCTGTCAGGGAAGAAAATCAGGATGTCATCCAGGTATACCACAACAAACACACCCATGATATCCTGGAAAATCGAATTCATATACCCTTGGAAAATCGCTTGAGTATTACATACCCCAAAAGGCATAACAAGGTATTCAAAGTGGCCCAGAGGTGTATTGAAAGCCGTCTTCCACTCATCCCCTTCCCGAATACGGATGAGGTTATAGGCTCCCCTCAGGTCAAGCTTGGAGAACCACTGAGCCCCGGAAACCTGATTGAGGTGGTCGGGGATGAGAGGAAGAGTGTATTGGCTTCTGATTGTTATCTGATTGAGTTCCCTCCACAGGAGACTCCGAGGGTCGAATGTGTCCCTTGGTCTAACTGTCCTGAATATAGTCCTTCATGGACTCCCTCTCAGGAATAGTTACGTTGTAGATCCGACCCTTAGGGAGTTTGGCACCTGGGATCAGATCAATTTTACAATCACATTCTCTATGAGGAGGCAATACTTCAGAGAGTTGTTTGGAGAAAACATTAGAAAAGTCAGCAATATAGTCTGGTAACTTGACCCCCTCCAAAACAGAAGTATCCAGATTCACAGGATTCATGTGATTAGTACAGTGGGACCCCCACTTGACCAGCTCCAGCGTGTTCCAATTAATAATGGGATTGTGTTCCCTTAAGCAAGGGAGTCCTAAGACGATGTCCACTGACAAGTCTTTCATAACGAGGGAGGTGCAAGTCTCAGTATGCAGGGCTCCTGCGGTAAATTTCAACTCTGGGGTAACAAGACGAGGCCGGCATGCAATGGAGTGGAGTCTACCCCCTGAGACCTGAAAAGGAGGATCTAAACATAGCAAGGAACCAAAAATCTGAGTCACAAAATCAAAATTTACAAAGTTTGCTGCTGCCCCAGAATCAACAAAGGCTTGCCCTGTACGAGAGAAGGAACGGAACTCTAAAATGCAGAGCAAGAACATTTTAGACACAACAGGGAGTACCTGAGCTCCTAGACAGTCCTCCCGACAACTGCCTAGGAGCGGATGTTTCTCTTGCCGAGGTTTTTTTCCCACAGATAGCGATGCGATGACCAGACTCTCCGCAATACAAACAAAGGTTCTTCTTTAACCGATATTCCCTTTGCTGTTTAGGTGACATTGTCCCCAATTCCAGGGGTTCAGCGGAGGGAGGTGAAGCTGTCGGTCTTACAGCGGAAGTAGTCGGGGAGGCTGGGTGGACCAGACTGGGCCAAGCAGATCGTCTGGCCCTTCGGTGCCGGTCTGCTCGGATGGCTAACGACATTGCTTGTTCCAGGGTACCAGGCTCCGGCTGGGCCACTAGCTGAACCTTTAGGTCTTCAGATAGACCGGTTAGGAACAAGTCCTTGAGGGCTGAGTCGTTCCACCCCGACTCAGTGCAGTGCTGTCTGAATTGGGAACAATAATCTTCTGCCACCTTCTGACCCTGGCGCAAGGACAACAGTTGAGCGACAGCGTAGCAGCACGGTCGGGTTCGTCATAGATCTGACCCAGAGCAGAGAAGAACGTGTCTAAAGACTGTTGTGAGGGAGAATCAGAGGGTAAGGAGAATGCCCAGTTTTGGGGTTCTCCTCTCAGTCGGGAAATCACGATGCCCACCCTCTGGTACTCAGTGCCAGACGAGTGGGGTCGCAAATCAAAAAACAGCTTACAGCCTTCCCGAAAGAGAAGAACTGCTTCCTTTCCCCAGAAAAAAAATCGGGCAGCGTGGCCCGAGGCTCAGAGATAGTCGCCAGCACCGAGGAAGGCTGAATCTGAGCCTTGGACAACACCTGTTCTTGGTGCTCCAAACGAGAAGTCAGATCCTGTGCCAGGTTAGTCAGGGCCTGGACCAGGTGTGCCAAGGCCGACACGGCCTCCATAGAAGCGGTAAACGTAGCCGGTCGGACAAAAAAAATCTGACCCTTGTGGTCAGTGTAACTGTCAGGGGATTGGGGTCCGGGTACTGGAAGTCCCTAAAAGCTACCGCAACCCCTGTCCCTACCTACTTGCCCCCCTGGGCTAGGCCCCAGGGCGACAATTGGGCGACGGTCCCCATACTCACTAGGGAAGCGGGGCAGGGGGTCAGACTTACAAACAAATACAGAGACAAACAGACACAGAGGCAAGTCAGGAAGTCCGGGTCGGCAACAGGAAAATACGCGGTACCAGGGATCAGGCGAGGTCAAAGTCAGGTCCAAAAGCAGAGGGTCACAACGGGAAATCAGATCAGAATAATGCGGGTGTAGCCTGGAGACAAACATACACTGGCAATGCTGGAAGGAAACAGGCACATTTAAATGCTGACAGAACTCCCGCCCCAGCAGCTAATTAGGGCAAGGGCCTGCCAGCAACCAGACCCAGACATAAGGCAGCGAGTGTGGAGACCCAGACATCCAGCAGCAAGTGCAGATCATGCTAATGAGGAGGTCATGGCAGCGGGGACGGCATCCGCCGCATCCCCAGCAACTCGATTACCCAGGCGCCGCCCCCTGAGCACAGGAGCATGCGCCCGGAGCCAGTGTCCGGGACCCCGATGGCCAGGGGAGGTCACCAAGACCGGAGCTCCCCTGCGCCGCACCCGATCAGCTCGGGTGATAGGACCGGTGGTGCGGACACGGAGACCCCGAGAGCCGTCGGTCCTAAGAAGAACTCTAGCATCCAAGTAATAATGAAAATATTAATTCAGGAGTTATTCCAAAACTTCAATAAAATCCATAGCAGAAAATAGGCTTACGCATCGCAGGCACAAATCGTGCCTTTAACCTTGGAAGGAGAACTTTGTTTGGACCAGGGGCATCATACAAGAGTATGACAGTAATCACGTTACATGACTTATTGCATGTGTTATAACAGTTTTGTCACTAAAGCTCCATGCATCAGATGAAAACCTATGCCATCTAATAGTTGGACTAGGTATTTACTGTAATCTATGCTTATAGCATAGTTTATAGTAAATGTGATGGCCCCCTAAAGCTAGATCTAGCCCACTTTTTGAGTGTCGCAGCATAAATGTTTCAAAAACAGAAACTTTGACACAAACTTTGTTCTAAAATAGTGACTTTTAGGCTCCAGAATCCTGGTGTGATTAGTCAGCCCATTGTGTGAACTTGAATCACCACCCATATCAGTATCCATATTTGCCCTTGACATTTATTGTAGAAATGTATAGACTTTGAAATGAAGGTGATTTGAAGCCATACAAATATCCTATTAAAAGCCTATAGCAACAGGACACTTAATAAGAAGTGTTACCAAGGGAACATACAAGAAGAGAAACTGAAGAATTGTAACTGTCACGCCATCAACTGTGCCCTGACTTCCTGGTTCCTAGTGGTGTCAGAGCGTCGCTCTGGACCATGTGTTGCGTCGGGCAGTGCATGCGTTGTGCCATTCAGGGAGTAGCATTTTCCTTTGTTGTCAGAACTCATAGCCTGGCTGGGTTGTCATTTAACCCAATCAGCCTATCAGTTATAGTTTCATGGTATATAAATCTTTCCCTTAGTCCTAAGGGTGTCAGTTATACTATGTGTATTCTGGCCACTTGCTGTGCCAGATTGTTTAATGTTTAAGTATTCTGAAGTTCCAATATTAGTTTTTAAAGTCTAATCTAGATCATTTCCTCATTTTAGCTAGGTTAGTGTTCAGCATAGTTGTTGCCAGTTATTCTTGGATCAGTGTTTAGTCTTTCTCCCATAGTGGGGTCGTCCTTTTTGGGGGCAGGTGTTCCACTTGAAAGACTTGTCCAATCCAAATGGGTCTGGCGCATTTGTTTGTATTGCTCCCGTACTTCATCATACTTTATCCTGGTATACATCGGTACTTCAAAAAGGCCCACATTGTTGGTAACTGGTTCAATCCCATCTATTTCTCCATTGCTATCACCTTCCATTGTACAAACTACTTGAATTAGGCATGACCATAACATAAAGCACTAATAATTCAGTAAAGTAGCAGCTTGAAGTTCTAGGTCCTCATGCAAAATGTCTTCCAGTACCTCAACTTACCATGTGCCATTTATAATTCTGGTGTCTTCGGAGGAATTTTCGGGTCACCTTAAACATCAGGTTCGGGTGTAACTGCTACCTCTCAACGCTCACAGCTACATCTTGAAAAGTATTATTCTATTAAATCTATTCTCAGTCTACACTAAGAACCTTTTACTTGCAATTCTAGTTCAACTCCACGCAACCGTGAAATGTCAGAAGTGCCTGAAGTTGTCCGTTAGCAGTGTGCATTCACATACATGGTTCACAGTCTTCTGCAAAAACTTTGTCTGCAGATGGAAAATCCATACGTGCCAATCTTTTCTATACACTTTCCTCCTGACACACTAATATTGTACATTATACAGTTAACTGTAAAAGCACATCAACTTTTTTTTTTTAAGTCTGGGGTTGGATAAGTACAACTGTCAGGACGTAGAACGAAAAAACTCCCAGCAGATACGAAAAAATAAACCATATTGCTGAGTTATTTCTATCAACAGCAGATCAGTTTTGTTCATTGTTATTTTCCTGGCCCGAAGCCCAAATGCCTTATACTTAAGGTTACAAATGTGAAATATCTTGTCTTTCTTAACCTAAGCACAAGAAGTGCACAGGCGAATGAAAATTGATGTCAGATGTTCGCAAATACAGTTAAATCTTGCACAGTCATTGAAGGCTCTCTGAATCAGTTGAGTGCTATTGAAAAGACGGCTTTTATTGCAACAGGAGATTGGCAGAATAGGCAATGAGTGGCTGCACATTGAGAATTGTTTTCCAGCAGCTGCCGACTAGGTAAGAACTTGTTTGGATTCAAATGGCCGCTGTTTGCAGAAGTGCTTACTGACCCATGACCCCCAACGTGCTCTGCGAGGATAGGATTAAGTAGACAATTAAACTTTCCTATTTTCCTTCACAAAGGCCCAACAGATTCTGCAAAGACGAGTAATTTGGGGGACGTCAATTATGTTATACAATAAACAGAATCGCCGGACTTAGGTATAATTACTATAAAATGTATACAAAACCCAATGGGTAATTAAGTGAAATTCTAAATGTTACACAAGGATGCTGTGTTTTACTTTACAGCTTTTAAGATGAGTAATAGCGAATACGGACTGACAGGGTTGTCTAGTATCTGGGCTTCATATCGATAAAAAGTAGTATATCTAAGTTGGTGTAGAACGAGCATTACACCAAATGTTTACTATGATGCCACAGTGCTCCAAATAAGGGTGCTATAACAGCGCCCTACACTGTGCCACTTAGCAAGAACCATTCATATTACGTTATTATTATTTATTTTAAAGCCTCATCAATTCCAGGGCATTGTATATGTCTATGGAAATGGAGGTTTAAAGGGGTGATCACAGTTCTTGCTGTTTTGCTGCAGGAGGCAGACCACTCTGTACAATTGTGCATAAGCCCGAGTTGGTACTGCAGGCTGAGTACTATTCATTTCAATAGGACTCAGCCTGCAGTACCAACCTAGGGCCACTGCACAATGTATGGAGCTGTCTGCTTCATACAGCAAAACAGCTTGAAGTGGTACAACCCCTTTAAATAAATTATATATATATATAAACCAGAAACAATAAACATGAAAAATTGACTTACTGCCACAGAGGAGAGAGGACTCTGACCGCGAGAGCCTACAATCTACAAGGGAAAGGGGAGGATGTAGTAGGCAAGGGTGAATGCTGCTCATTTAGTGTTGGCAACAAGCTCTACAAGGTGGCAGAGAGTCTGATGTATTAGCAAGTTCCAGGGTTGTTTTAGTACCCTAGTGAGCTCCTCCTTTCCCAAACTCTTCTGTACCTAAAAAATAATAATGATAAATAAAAATAAAAGCTGCACTCACCTAATCTAGGAGGTAGCACTTCTCAAAGTGGCTTCACCATGGTCTCTACTTACTTCCAGGTCCAACGGTCATGCGCCTAAATATGTCACTACTGTGGCCAATCACTGGCCTCGGTGTTGCGGAGGCTGGTGACTGGTTGCAGCAGTCACATGCTTAGAAAGGCATGTGACTGCTGAACCCGGAAGTGAGTTAAGACTATAGAACCGCAGCAGGGGCACTCAACAGGTAAGGATTTGTTTCAATATTTTTTTTCTTACTCTGCAATGTTGGCCGGTAGAAGAAGATGTAATTGTTATCAGTAAGAAAAATAAAGTAATCTTGCAGATATGAGAACTTTAAAAAAATAACTGATGTAAAAGAAAAAAGTTTGATGCATTCGCCAGTAGAACAAGGTACCAAACTTTTTCTTTTACATCATTTATTTTTGTTTGCCATCATAGCTAAAAGAAGATATTACTGAAAGACTAGGGGATGCCTGGAACAAACTTCCAGCAGACGTGGTTGTAAGATCCACAATGAATGAATATAAGCTGCCTGGGATAAGCATAGATCTATCATAAGGGAGAATTGATATGAGATCAGGCTATATGGACCAGGGGGTCTTTTTCTGCTTTTTTCTATGTTTCTCTGTTTCTTTTTCTACCATAAAACCTAAAAGTGCAAACAATTAGAGCATTATGAGTACAGTCAGACGTTACGGCTACTGGACAGACAAGATGTAGCTGCAATGCGGGCAAAACTGCACGATATGCAGTTTTATTGCAAATCAGCACGGTTTTCAAATTAATTGTTAATAGCGACAATGTTTTTTAGGATAAATGTGCTGTTTAGCTGCAAAATCATGTAGCCATTAAAAATAAATTTGAAAACCGTGCCAACTAGCAGTAAAACCTAATGTCAGTGTGATTTTCCAACCACACCATAGCCACGTCTCAGCCAACTGATGGCTGTTAAATTATCTCTGCACCTTTAGAGAGGATCTTAGATAAACTGATCTTACTTAGACTGTATTCACATTACGTGAAAATTCAGGTAAAAAACATGATTTCACCAAAACGCGTGAACATATCCTTAATCCTCAGACATATATGTGGAATCCCACCTCCAGGAAGATAGAGAAATAGAACACACACTGATCGATAAACAGTAACTGGCTTTACTTGAACAGCAAAGGGGCAGTACAATCTTTCAAAGTTAGCAAAACAGCCTTTGAAATTTGACAAGACAGCTTTTAGTACCTGGTGGCAGTCCTAGTGTCAGTGCCCAGGGGTTTACACTCTCAGTTACAAGACGTCCAGACTTGCTACAGCAGGTAGCTGGCCAAAGTACTCTGTTTCCATGGTCAGGAGGCTCCAGGGCTTTTCCACAGCTTATAGTATTTGGCTGCACCCAACCTCTCTCAGATCTCTGGTGTTTGCTTCCGAGCAACTTCACTTCACTATGCTACACTTCAGTTTACTGTGCTAGACTCAGTTTTATGTGCATCTCCAGCTTACTGCACTTCTTTTTACTGCTACAAACTACACTAACTCATACATATAAAACGCCGCCATTTATACCACCAACAGGCACTACCCTGCAGGATGATTGGTAGGTAGAGATGAGCGAGTATACTCGCTAAAGGCAATTGCTCGAGCAAGCATTGCCTTTAGCGAGTACCTGCCCACTCGAGACGAAAGGTTCGGGTGCCGGCGCGGGGGAGAGGTGAGTAGCGGCTGTCAGCAGGAGAGAGCGGGGGTGAGAGAGAGAAGGAGAGAGAGATCTCCCCTCCGTTCCTCCCAGCTCTCCCCCGCAGCTCCCTGCCCGCCGCTGGCACCCGAACCTTCAGTCTCGAGAGGGCAGGTACTCGCTAAAGGCAATGCTCGCTCGAGCAATTGCCTTTAGCGAGTATTCCCGCTCATCTCTATTGATAGGCCATAACCTATCAATCATCCACAGACACAGACTGCCCTACCCAGTACAGTGATCGGCCACGCAAACCCTAAAAATAGCCATAGGACAGAGATCGAGACAATATACACATACAGGGTCTCTGAATATTGTTAAGTGAACCTAAACAGTTGAACCCTGTTTTGAGTCAAACTTTGCTAAAAGTTTAGTTCAGCACAAATCCAAACCTTTGGCGGCTCGACTAAGAATATTTTTCTTCCTCCTTTTTTCTCTTTCTTTTCCTATTCTTTTTCATTAATTTTGCCTTTAAAACTACACAAGTGTACTTAGATACACATTCCGACGAATGTTATACAGGGCTTTTATGGCTCTTAGACAGTGTAATACACCCATTTTAAGTTTATTGAGGAAGTTTTGGTCCAGTTCAAACTAATTCCGTCTGAACTGAACATTTTGCCCAAATTTAATGATCCAGCCAAACCAAGTTCGACCATCGCTATACCTGAAGCCAGAAAAGGATCTGTAACATGGCACAGGTGACAATCTCATTTTCTTGAAAAACATGATAATATTGCTACCCCCTTACAAGTAGGCTTTACAAAGCAGACTTACATAAGAGTTGTCAAGATAACTAGTCAAACACCAGACCTTCTGGAACAACAGGCTCCCAAAAGAAGTGATAGGATCACCTCCCCACCACCACCACCACCACCTTCATAGCATTGCCAGTACCGCTGTTGGCAAACTACTAACTCCCGACAATTTCAGTGGACACTCAATAATATTAAGAATTTGAGCACTTAAGGTACATTGAAGTTCTCCGATGATACAACTTCCATAGTAGTAAGAAAACCAACAGTGATAGCTTCATCTTTGAGGTGATCCACAAGATGTAAGGTGAATGCCCAAGAAACCCCTTTTAAATATTTCTTGACATCATTTTTAATGTTCCCCCAAATCTATTCTCATTCTATGTTCTGTGACTATCCGAATCATTACTTTGATAATACGTACCACCTCCTCTCGCTTGACTTCTCACTTATCACTGTAACACTAGGCGCTTAGCGGGAGATTAAGCCAAGCTTGGTGTTGCCAAATAGTGATGAATGTGTTTTATGTATGATTGACTCTTTTAGAATGCACATCTAATGCATACTATAAATATGGATTATGTATCTCGGTCTGGATCTCTGAATATATAGAGCAGTATATGCTGTTACCACATCCTGATTACATTGACCAAGGTAAATATAACATTTTATTTATAGACTAACCTAGTCATACAGACTGCAGTGCCATCTGTAGGCCGAAGGAAACCAAGACATGCCATATTAGAAACACATTGCATAACTTTTGAAGGCATTTTAGTATATCAAATAAAACTGAAAAGCATGCATTAACCCTATAGGGGTAAGTCTGCATGACACAGGAAAAATATATAAATTCCATACAGTCGCTGATTTGGTTCTATCTTATCTTACTGCTCACTGGTGAAAGAGTCAAATAGTGATCCGTGATAACTTTCAAATCTGATTTTTTGCTTTTCACTTTTTAACATTGCTCTGTGTTGTATTTTATATATTTTTTTTAAACCTTTGATTTTGCTCTTAGTTTTCTTTCTACATTTTGTATATCTAAAAAAACTTGATGGAATCAGATTGCACTAACGACACCAGGTATAAACCTTGGATTCGGATGCAATATGACCATTAACATTGTGTTGGCCTACAGAAACTTTGAAGGATCATCTCATTGAGTACAGATCACCGTGCTATTAACTTATCTCACCTACCACTCCTTCACTGGTACACCTTGCACCACATTCTCATATTACAGATGTGTTCACCCTTTAACTTTCCATGAATTTCATTAAAGGGGTTGTCCCGCGAAAGCAAGTGGAGTTCAGCACTTCTGTATGGCCATATTAATGCACTTTGTAATATACATCGTGCATTAATTATGAGCCATACAGAAGTTATTCACTTACCTGTTCCGTTGCTAGCGTCCTCGTCTCCATGGAGCCGTCTAATTTCAGCGTCTAATCGCCCGATTAGACGCGCTTGCGCAGTCCGGTCTTCTCCCTTCTGAATGGGACCGCTCGTGCCGGAGAGCTGCTCCTCGTAGCTCCGCCCCGTCACGTGTGCCGATTCCAGCCAATCAGGAGGCTGGAATCGGCAATGGAACTCACAGAGCCCACGATGCACCATGGGAGAAGACCTGCGGTCCACCGTGGGTGAAGATCCCGGCGGCCATCTTCGCAAGGTAAGTAAGAAGTCACCGGAGCGCGGGGATTCGGGTAAGTACTATCCGTTTTTTTTTTTTTAAACCCCAGCATCGGGTTTGTCTCGCGCCGAACGGGGGGCTATTGAAAAAAAAAAACCCGTTTTGGCGGGGACAACCCCTTTAAGGACTCTGATTTCTCATGATATAAATCCAATACATTCCCATGACATAAACAGGCTGTAGTTTACACCACAAAGACTAAGTGACCACATTTAGACACGTTTTCTGTGGATCAGTTTCAATATGAATATACATTAGAATTGAAGAATCGAGCAATCTGGCCAACTTTCAACAAGGCCTGGTTGTTGGCGCTAGACTAGTCAAGCTCAGTATTTCAAAAGCTGCCAACCGGTTTTCATGCATCGGTGTTGAGAGCATACAGAGAATGGAGTGATCACGGAAAAACATCTAGCGGAAAGGGGATCCTGAGGATGTAAACAACTTGTTGATGAAAAGGGTCAGTGGAGGACGTCAAGAATCATTCTGATGCACAATCAAGTAGACTACAGCCAAATGCAACGTTGGTGCTCCAACTAATGTGTCCAAACACACAAATCATTGTTCCTTAGCATGGATGGGCTATAGCAGGTGGCAACCAATCTGAGTGTCAATGCTGATTAAAAAAAGCAGAAAGGATGGATATAAATGGATACCATGGGTATAAAGTTAAATGTGTCACAAGAAAACAATCTCAGAATCACTTGAAGAAGTAATAGCATTTCTAAGTTATTACCACATAGAGTGAAACATGTCAGGTTTAAAAAATTGGGCTGGTTCATGTAAGGCAAAACTAGCTTGGGTGGGGCAATTGGTTAATCTGTGGTGAATCTGGCTGTAGGTATTCAGTTTTGCTGCAGCACCACCGCAGGGGAAATTAAGTATTACACGAGTCAAACTGAAATCAGAGGGCCATCCATGTGAAGCATGGGTCCTCCAGAGCGAGAGATGCTCTTTGTAGCTGCTCTGAGTGAGAGACTTCCCGTATTAACTCATAAATCCATTATATACTATTCTAAAACAGGCGTTCAAAACGAAACAACCTCTTTAATTATGTAATCTAATTTTATAAAGCTTTAATCATCAATTTACATTGTATAGTAAAAAGGAATGAAAGCTCCGCATTATTATTTGTATCAACAAGAAGCTTTTAACTCAAATTATTTCATACAAAGATAAATCTGTGATATCCGATTACACCTGATGCTGTAAGAAACTTGTCATGATAAATCATTGGCACTAGAGAGCAGAAGCAAACGGATTTCCTTCTAGCATTTCCATCTGGTCTTTACTGTCCGGACAAAAATTCATTCCATGATTAGAACTCTATGTATAGAATTACCGAAAATGTAATATTGAGATACATATTTAACATTCATACATGGTGATATGTAGCCCTTCTGTAAATTACAGGGATATTAGAGGTAACTAAGGAATGCAATTATCATATAAGAGCTAATGATGCAGGTTATTGAACTCATTGGCTCAATACTTATGGTACTGTATAGAGTTTGTAAATATGTTACTTAAAGGTTTTGTGCTAAGATGCACAAACCCTCCCAGAATGCGGTGCTCAAGTTGCATAGCTCATCATCCCAGGCCTCACTTTCGCCAATCTCGGCAATCAGCTGATTTTTAGAGATGAGCGAGTATACTCGCTAAGGCACATTACTCGAGCGAGTAGTGCCTTAGCCAAGTATCTCCCCTCCCCGCTCATCTCTAAAGATTCGGGGGCCGGTGGGGAGCAACGGGTGAGACCGGGGAGGAACGGAGGGGAGATCTCTCCCCCCCCCCCCCGCTCCCCCCCGCCGCAACTCACCTGTCACCCGCGCCGGCCCCTGAATCTTTAGAGACGAGCGGGGAGATACTCGGCTAAGGCACTACTTGCTCGAATAATGTGCCTTAGCGAGTATACTCGCTCATCTCTACTGATTTTGCCAAGGAAAGCCATAACCCACTTTACATCTCCTCTGCACTAAACCCTTCAGCGGAAATGCAGTATTATGGGATGGAAGAAGGTCCACCAGAAAAGCACCCCCTATTACTGAGTGCTTTCCTTTATGGGTCATGGAGAAGGTCCCAAGCAAGGAACCCTATTGTGTGAGGTTTCATATGCCTTAATACAGCCCATGAACCGGGAATGTCATCTTGAAAGTGGACCTAAGGGCAAAAATCAAATCTTAGCTGTGCTAAAAACCTTTATGAACACAGTTGAATTGGTTCAATTTTGAGTAAAATCGTAATAATGATATTTGAATCCAACAGAAAAACAAATTGTATATAGTAGTCCATTGGATGTCCTATTTATGTTGCTATTTACCCCTAAAAGCATTAGCACCCTAAGAAACATGGCAGGGAGGCACTAGTATGGTACCTCATGAGACTTGGTTTGCTATGGCTCTGCCATATGCATTGGGTCCTATTCTACAACTGTGCTGTGTTTTTCTGATATATCAATCAGTTATATTTATAGAAGACAATTTTAGAAGCCAATCCTGCCAGACAGTCATAGAATCTATATAGAAATGTCTTGAGCATGTCCTCTCGTTCCTCCCTCTTCATTCTGTCTTATGTTCTTTGTGTTGGGTTTTACAAAGAACACAATGCAGTGCTGATGGTTCAGCTTTGTTCAAATGTTAAGTTAATGTTTGCTACATCTATACCACATACTACACATATACATGCACATATTTTGGCGTTACTCAAATAACTTGAATTGTTACTTGGCTAATAGGAAGTAAAAAGCAGCTTGGTGGCTACAAGCCATTCATAGGAATAGAAGCTCTAAGATTTCATCTTCTCATATTTGTATCACAATATTAAAAGAGTATTTCCAGCACTTTTGATTGGGGGAGAATTGACTCTTTTGATCCTGAAAGTGAAGTGGTGGATTTCCCTACAGAGTACTGCAACACCTTTCCCTTTAAGTGAATGGGACTGAGCTGTAATTCTGGGCATAGCCTGTGGCCAGAAACACTGCTGTGGAAGAAATAAGGTTGAAGGGGATACAATGCTAAAGCAGCACTACAACCACTTCATTCACTAGATCATTGTGGGCCTGGTTGTTGAAGCCACTCTAATAAAAAATGATGGCATATAGCAATAGTTCATCAATTTCTGTGATGGGAATCCCCATTTAATCACAACCATATATTCTTAAGTCAACTTTTATTACTTATTTATATATTGTTCCGTTGGATAATGGGGCCTCTGGAGACCAACAATCAGCAAAATTGAGGTCGTGAAGGCATTGAAGATCCTTTTGCAAAAAGTCTGAAGGTAAAAAAATTGACACTAGAATTTTTGTTAACATCTATATATCTCATATCTATCTATCTATCTATCTATCTATCTATCTATCTATCTATCTATCTATCTATCTATCTCATATCTATCTATATCATATCCATCTCATATCTATCTATCTATCTATCTATCTATCTCATATCTATCTATCTATCTATCTCATATCTATCTATCTATCTATCTATCTATCTATCTATCTATCTATCTATCTATCTATCTCATATCTATCTATCTATCTATCTATCTATCTCATATCTATCTATCTCATATCTATCTATCTATCTATCTATCTATCTATCTATCTCATATCTATCTATCTATCTATCTCATATCTATCTATCTATCTCATATCTATCTCTCTATCTATCTATCTATCTATCTATCTCATATCTATTTATCTAGATGGATGGATAGATGGACAGATAGATAGATATTAGATACTGTAGATATGAGATAGATATTAGATAGATAGATAGATAGATAGATATGAGATAGATAGATATCAGATAGATAGGTAGATAGATAGATATTAGATAGATATGAGATAGATAGAAAGATAGATAGATATTAGATAGATAGATAGATATTAGATAGATATGAGATAGATAGAAAGATAGATAGATATGAGATAGATATGAGATAGATATTAGATATATATGATTAATTCTGACCAAATCCCTAATTCCAGTTGCTGAAATGCGGCCCCAAACTTGCAAGGAGCCTCCCCTATGCTTCACTGTTGCTTGCAGACACTCATTATTGCACAGCTCTCCAGCCCTTTGGTGAACAAAACTATTTTGACTCATCAGTCCAGGACACCTGTTGTCATTTTTCTGCACCCCAGTTACTATATTTTTATGCACAGTTTCTTCTACGTCAAAGGTATGGCTTTATGGAGGCAATCCTTTCACAAAGACAACTTTTGGCTAGAGTTCTCTGGACAGTAGATGGGTGTACCTGGATCCCACTGGTCTCTGCCACTTTTGAGTGGATGGCACTGCTGGACATCTTCTGATTTCAATGGTAAATGAGCATGATGTGTCTTTCAATTTACTGCACGAAGTTTCCTTGACCGACAACTACTTCTATGGCCCTTAACGTTGTTTCTTCAAAAGAGCTTGAACAGCACATCTAGAAACCCCAGTTTGCTTTGAAATGTTTGTCTGGGAGAGATTTTTCTCATCCAGCATAACTACCATGTGTCTCATTGCTGTACTTAGTCTTGCCATGGTGTTTGACTTGTGACAGGAAACTGTCTTCCACAACCTCACCTTTGTAGCAGAATTGGCTATTGCCTACTTTAAAGCCTCCTACAGCTGTTCCTGTTTCAGGCAATGACTGTATTTCAACCTACATATGAAAATGCTGACCATTATCCCCTGTTTAGTATAGTTGGATAATCATACACCTAACTATAATCCTACAAAATCCCTGACTGTGCAAGTGTGCCTAGAGGAATTGGTAAAGTTTTGAAGGAAAAGGTGGTTCCACCTAATATTGATGTGATTTAGATTTCACTTTTCTTCAGTCGCTTTGCATTTTGTTAATTGACAAGAAACTATTAGCACTTCTACTTTTAAAAGCATTCTTACTTTGCAGCATTTTGTCCTCACCTGCCTAAAACTTTCTCACAGTACTATATATATCGTATAAATGTAAAACATCATGACACAAAATGAAATGTATGTAATTATTCAAAAGAACTAATTGCTGCAATGTGCTAAAGAGAAAGATTCATGTAATCGATGTTGAAAACTCTCCAAGTTTGTCATTGTGTTAAATAATACAGCAGTTCTATATTCACAGGATCTCAAACTGTTGTGACACGTTGTATATATCACGTTCGTAATTGGAGATTATTTGCATCCATTAATCTTTTTGGTAGACAAAAAGTAAAAAAAAAATTCTCTATGATTTGTTGACAGAAAGTAGAGACGTGTCACCAGGAATTTACAACTTAAAGTAAAGGACTTGTGCTGCTTTGTCATTAAGAATATAAATGTATGATATCTGAAACCTCAGTCTATATTGAATTTAGTCTTAGCTCTGAAATGTAAAATAGTTTATTTGACCTGTGCTTTAAAAAAATAAAAAACAGACCTTAAATCTCACTTGGAGTTTAAAGGAGCTATGAAAGATTTACTTTGCAGCTCCGCAAATGTGATAGAGTGCTTTCTGATCTTCTCGTTTGACCCAAGCCATTCTCCTCAGCTTTCCCAGCTTCTCCTCTTCTGGCTAATGTGTTTACCACATTTCTGTTGCCTGCTACCTGCTCTCACCCTTGGCCTCCTTCTTGACTTCACAAGAAATCTGCCAGTCCAGACCTCAATTCTGTTCCTCAACTATGATGCTGTCTGTACTCTCCGATAGCATGGTTCTCAAGAATCTCAGTCAATCCTGACCTTGGCTTTGTTCTTTGACTATGGCTTTTTCTATACCCTCCTATACTAAATTAAGGTGTTTTTAACCAAGTTAGGTCAGCTGCCTCTCTATCAAGACAATTTCTGGGAAGTAGGCTGGGGTTCCCGCATTGAAGACCAAATCACTATTGGTGGGGTTGAAGGGGGAAAATTGGAGTTCCTCAAGTGAAGCCCTCAGATTTAGCTCAAAGTCAAATCAGCTAGAAGCAAAGCTGCTGTTTGACACCTGGCTGTCATTTCAGTTAATCAATGACCAGTAAAGTAGCTAATGCTTTTGTCTCTTTTTAGTGACAAGACCAAATGGGGAAAAACATAAATACTGTAAAAAATGTACTTTGTCTCACTTCAGTTATATCTATCTCTGGTTGCCCCTGTGATCTTGCTAACATAGCCGGCAAGGATGTGTTAGAAAGTTCTAGCAACTCTGCTCACATTACATGGCCAAAATCCGTGAGCCTGAGCTCGGTCATCTTGCCCTCCAGTGATATATCGGGTCTTATACGATTCAGGACTTCTCGGTTTGTTACTCTTGCTGTCCAAGGCATACCCAGCAGCTTCCGCGAGCACCACAGCTCAAACGCATCACTCCTCCTTCTATCAGCTTTTTTTTACAGTCCAGCTTTCACGTCCATACATGGCTATTGGGAGAACGGTGGTTTGCACTATCCTGCGTTTATTTTCTTTATCAATATCCCCACTTTTCCAGATTTTGTCAACAGGTCAGCAATATTACCCCCAGCAATCAGGCAGTTATAACCTATCCTGTGGTTACATGCTAAACTGTTTTTCCAGAATTTTTACAAACTCTGATTCCACTCAAAATTAATTATTACTCTATGCCTCTGATTCCACAGCCCTGTTATAGAGAATACAGCGTTTAGTATATGTAAACTTGCTGATAAACAATTATCTAAAGAAATACATGTACCTACAATGGTGCTTGTAAGTTTGTGAACCCTTTAGAATATTCCATATTTCTGCTTACATTTGATCTAATACTACATCAGATTTTCACACAAATCTTAAAAGCAGATAAAGAGAACCAAATCAAACAAATTAATTAAAAATATTATACTTGGTCATTTATTTATTGAGATGCAATATCAAATATCTGTGAGTGGCAAAAGTATGTGAAACTTTACGATTAGCAGATAAATTGAAAGTGAAATTAGAGTCAGGTGTTTTCAGTCAATGGGATGACAATCAGGTGTAATTGGATCAACCTGTTTTATTTAAAGAACAGGGATCTTGTTACCATGAGGCCAGTCAGGGACCCTGGGCGGCAGGGGCGCGGTTCGCCGCGGCTTCCTGGGATGACGTTGCGCCCGCGTTCGGGTCGGTGAATGGTGGTGCCATACTCCGTTGTGCGTGCATGTGCCTGCTGTAAGAGGCACGCGCTCTATCTCTGTGAGTTATAGTGGCTGGCTGGGAGCTCCGGTCAGCCAGCTTGATTATAGTCTGGCAGCTGCTGATAGCAGTTGCCAGTTATTGGTTCCGTTCTCTGTGTGTTTGACCTCGGTCCTGCTCCAGTGGAAGTTACCCTGTCCTGATCCAGCTCTGCCTGTGTTCTGTGGTTTTGTTCCTGTTGGTTATTCCATCTGCCTAGCCTGTCAGTACTAGTGAGTAGTCACCTGCATAGGTATGGCGGTTCCTTTCTGTCCTGCCTTTAGGCAGCGTAGGGTCAGAGTTTGCGACCTTGACATGTCCACCTTCAGGGCTATCTCCAGGAAGGGAGATTGGCGTGGGTGAGAGTCAGGGAGCCCCGTGCCATGCGTACCTATGTACCACACTAGTACTGTAACAGATCTATTACAGTTTAAACTTCACAAATCATATTTGTAGAAGTATAATGTGGCACGAACAAAGGGGATTTCTGAGGATCTCAGAAGAAGAGTTGTTGATGCTCATCAGGCTGGAAAAAGTTAGAAAAGCAACTCTCAACCAATCCAGTCAGACAAATTGTGTATAAATACAGGAAATTCAAGACCATTATTGCCCTTTCCAGAAAGAGTTGCTCAACAAAGATCTAGCCAAGAGTAAAGGCCCATTTAGACACAACGATTCTTGCTTAAAATTCAGTCAAAGCCATCTTTTGAGTGATAATCGTTGTGTCTAAATGCACGGACATTGTGCAGTTTTTTGTGCATAATTCGTTCCTCGCACAATTCTAGTTTTCTTGAATTGAGTGATGAACTCTTATCAGCGGAGCAGGCTGTTATCACAGTCGACTGAGCTGATAATATTCTTTCAGCTCGTATCCCACTTATGCAAAACAGATGTATTGTTCTTGTAGTGATCGTGGCGGTGTCCTGCTCCGCCTGCATAGCTCTTTAGTAGCTAATTAGCTACTATAGACTGTGCAAAAGATAATCGTTCAAAACTGCCAATCAAACTGTTGTTTGAGCGATGTTTTAGCGATCATCTTTCAGTGGAAATGGGGCCTTAAGGTGCATTTAGATGGAATGATTATTGTTTCAAAAATCATTCAAACAAATGATAGTGAATGATTATTGTTCAGTTTAATGGCACATCACGACTGAATGACGAACGAGAATCATTTGTTTTTCATTTGTCATTCAGTTTCAGCCAGCAAAAAAATCATTGTTGGCTCATTTACTTCTCATTGCCTTTAAACACTCCCTATTCAGTGTTTCACAAAGAAATGTAAAACACTGAACAAGAACTGAACGATTCTCAATGATATCTACCTGTCTAAACAGCCTGCACAAGCGCAAACAAGCTGGTGATAACATCACTGGCTAGTTCGTTCTGACAAATGAGAATCTTGCAGTTCTCATTGTGTGTAAAGGGGGCCGTTATGCATATAATAATCAACGTTACAAAGGAACCCAAGGTAACCTCTAAGCAACTAAAGGCATTTCTCACATTACCTAATGTTAATGTTCATGAGTCCACCATCAGAAAGGCCCGGAAAATTAATGGTGTGCATGGCAAGATTGCGAGGAGAAAGCTGCTGCTCTTCAAAAGAACATTGTTGCCCATCTGCAGTTTACTAAAGATCACCCAGACAAGCCAGAAGGCTATTGTAACTATGTTTCCTAAATTAGAAATTTTTGGCTTTAATGTGCTATATTTAGATAAAGGAAAACTCTGCAATACAGCATAGAAACCTCATAGCATCTGTGAAAAATGGTGGTGGTAATATCATGATTTGGGCCTGTTTTGTTGCATCTGGGCCAGGACGGCTTGCTATTGTTGCTGGAACAATGAATTCTGAGTTATACCAGCAAATCCTAAAGGAAAATGTCAGGACATCTGTCTGTGAGCTTAATCTTAAGAGAACATGGGTCATGCAGTAAGACAATAACCCAAAACACACAAGTCATTCTACAAAATAATGGCTGAGGAAGAATTAAAGGGGTTGTCCCGAGGCAGCAAGTGGGTCTGTACACTTCTGCATGGCCATAATAATGCACTTTGTAATGTACATTGTGCATTAATTATGAGCCATGCAGAAGTTATAAAAAGTTTTATACTTACCTGCTCCGTTGCTGGCGTCCTCGTCTCCATGGTGCCGACTAATTTTCGCCCTCCGATGGCCAAATTAGCCGCGCTTGCGCAGTCCGGGTCTTCTGCAGTCTTCTATGGGGCTCCGTGTAGCTCCGTGTAGCTCCGCCCCGTCACGTGCCGATTCCAGCCAATCAGGAGGCTGGAATCGGCAATGGACCGCACAGAAGAGCTGCGGTCCACGGAGGAAGAGGCCATCTTCAGCGGTGAGTAGAGAAGTCACCGGAGCGCGGGGATTCAGGTAAGCGCTCCGGTGAGCTTTCTTTACCTCCCTGCATCGGGGTTGTCTCGCGCCGAACGGGGGGGGGGTTGAAAAAAAAAAAAACCCGTTTCGGCGCGGGACAACCCCTTTAAGTTAACGTATTGGAATGGCCAAGTTAAAGTCCTAATCCAATAGAAATGTTGTGGAAGGACCTGAAGTTCATGGGAGAAAACCAACCAACATAAGAGAGCTGAAGCTGTTTTGTACAGAGCAATGGGCTAAAATTCCTCAAAGCCAATGAGCAAAACTAATCTACAATTATCGGTAATGTTTAGATGCAATTATTGCTGTGCAAGAGGGTCACACCGGATACTGAAAGCAAAGGTTCACATAGTTTTGCCACTTATAGACATGTAATCTTGAATAATTTTCCTCACTAAATAAATTAATTTTTTTGACTTTTTTGAAAATCTGATGTAGTTTTTGGTCAAATATAAAAGAAATATAGAAAATTCTGAACCGTTCATCAAGATTCAAGCACCATTGTACAATATCTATACCGAAAAATACTAAGAGCAGCATACCACCCTTAGAGAATTCCTTTAGCTTACATTACATACTTCATAGTTGGTAAATTTGCTGTTCTCTTAGAAACATATTTCAAAAACTGCCTTAGTAGAAACAAGATATTTCTCTTATTTTATTCTTTCCCTGGTTTAACTTTGTTAACAAATGTCATTTTGTCTTTGCATCTTTCTCCAAGAAACTTCTATTTGGCTGAGACCTTAGAAATAGACATATTTAATGGAGATATTTGGGGTAGTTTTGAGGGGAATTCTTGAATTTTAACTTTAGATATTATTTGTCTTTCAGGAAATCTAAGCCTTATTTTGACTAAACACTGGACAGGTTTTCATCACATTTGGCAGAAATTACTAAATTCCCGAAAGAGTTCACTATATACTAAGCAGACTTTCATAATTTTGGATTGCTGTTAAACGAGTAGTTCAAACATCCACATAAAGTTGGGTCTTGTCAGGTCTAATTGACCAATTAGCAAAAGTAACTTCAATTTGAATGTTTAAGCTGACATATTTTCTATGTCTAGAAGTCCATGTAGCAAAACCTTAGGGGTTTCACATTACTTTGCTGATAGATAACAAGCGCACAGCTATTATGGATTGAATCCAAAATCACAGGACATACAGTCTGTAAACAGGGATCATTCAAGGAAAAACTAGCATATAAAACATCTCTTTATTAATTGATTAAATGGGTTGTCGAGGGAGGGGATGTACTTACCTGGGCCAGCGTTTTTGGAATATCCACTTCTAGCCTGGTTCTGAAAGAAAGAGGCCTGCTCTATGATATACACATGCCCTAAGAGGGCATATGAACATGGGCTGACTTCATTAGACAATCAATTTAAAGATATTGTCCATGGGGTGGTGGAAATACTTACCTGCACTAGTGATGTCAGAAACTCCACTTCTGGTCCGTTTCCAAAACCAAGTCACATGGTATGGCCCTTTTCTGTGTCCATGATATCACATAGCTTATTTTAACAACTGCACCAGACGTCTCTGTCACAGCTGATGCAGAGGCAGAAAAGGAGTCTGGCTTAGTTATTAAAATGAACTCAACAGGAAGCTCCCTAAGATGGCATCACAGGCACAAAGAATGTCCATAGCAAGTGACCCAATGTCAGAAATGGGCAAAAAATGCCCTTTAAGGATAGATAGCTGCTCTGTAAGGCAGGGTTCACACACGGCAGATTCCCGTCGGAAATCTCGCGGTTTGGCCGCAGCAAAAACCGCGAGATTTCTGCCGGGAGAACCGCCGCGGTTTAAGCCGCGGCGGCTTTGAAGCGGTCCGGCCGCATGCTTTTCCGTTGCGGCCGGCTCTCCCATAGGGAGAGCGCGGCCGTAACATAAATAAACAAAAAGACGACTGTAAATAGACATGCGGCGGCCGCAGCCGCGGTTTCAACCGGATTTACCGCAGCGGATTAGCCGTCCCGTGTGGACAAGGTTTCTGAGAAACCTCGTCCATATGGCTGGCTAATCCCGAGATTAGCGGCCACGGGCGGTTTTGCCGCGGGCGGATCTGCTGCGGCAGAACCGCGGCAAATCCGCCCTGTGTGAATGCAGCCTAAGCCCCACAGAGCAAAATAAATCATTCATGTATTAGATGAATGGTCATTCATCTGAATGGCAGTGATGTTATATTACAGACCCCTACAGTGGTCACTGTAGGGCAATAATATCGCTGGCCATTGCTTCCCCTGGAAAATCAACTCTTTGTTCCCATATGAAAGGGTTTGTCCAATATAAGACAAACTCTTTATAGTAGATAATACTTTCCAATTTCTTCACAAGAAGGAAAGCAATTTCAAGGTAGCCAGGTCTTGATTTTTTTTGCAATGCCAAATAACTAATACTGATTCTAATATTCATAGTTTGGTATAGTTGATGCCTAAAAGTAAATCAGAGACCATGTCCTGACCATATATGCTAATATTAAAGGGGTTGTCCCGCGCCGAAACGGGTTTTTTTTTTTTTCAACCCCCCCCCCCCCCCGTTCGGCGCCAGACAACCCCGATGCAGGGACCTAAAGAAAGCTTACCGGAGCGCTTACCTTAATCCCCGCGCTCCGGTGACTTCTATACTTACCGGTGAAGATGGCCGCCGGGATCCTCTTCCTCCGTGGACCGCAGCTCTTCTGTGCGGTCCATTGCCGATTCCAGCCTCCTGATTGGCTGGAATCGGCACGTGACGGGGCGGAGCTACACGGAGCCCCATAGAGAACAGGAGAAGACCTGGACTGCGCAAGCGCGGCTAATTTGGCCATCGGAGGGCGAAAATTAGTCGGCTCCATGGGAACGAGGACGCTAGCAACGGAGCAGGTAAGTATAAAACTTTTTATAACTTCTATATGGCTCATAATTAATGCACAATGTATATTACAAAGTGCATTATTATGGCCATACAGAAGTGTATAGACCCACTTGCTGCCGCGGGACAACCCCTTTAAACCTGCACCCTGTCTTCCCTGATGAGCCAACTTTGTATTTCTGGAGACACATGTTAGTAGGACCAGAGAATCTATGTAGGGCAAAATAAGGAGCTCAAGGCTCATTCACACCTTTGTTAGGGCTTTCCGCCCTAATTCCATTTCTCTGTTCCGCCTTTGGAGCAGAAAAATGAAGTTAATATGGAATTAAACAATTCCGTTTTTTCCCATTAATTTCAATGGGTCTCCAAAAAATGTGATGCTTTTAGTTTACTTCTGTTAGGTTTCCTTTTATTTTACAGTCTGTAGTGCTATTTGTTATGGTAAAAGACAGAAACCTAATGGAACAGAAGCAAACTGATAGCATTACATTCTTTTGAAAATCCATTGAAATCAATGGGGAAAAAATTGAAATGTTTAACCCCTTAGTGAGAAAGCCTGTTAGTGCCTTAGTGACGGAGCCAAATTTTAAAAGAGTGACATGTATCTCTTTAACATGGAATAACTCCGTAAAGGTTTTGCAATTCCCAGTGATTCTGACATTGTTTTTTCACCACATATTGTACTTCATTTAGCTGGTAAAAATAGACTGATAGAATTTGTAAATATTTATAAAAATTGCCAAAATTTGGAAATTCTTTTATTTTTTTCCATTTTCAACTGTACTATCTCAAATATGTGGAAACATACTGTACACATTTTCGCTAATATATATTTCCATCTGTTTACTTTATTTTGGCGCACATTTGAAAAACATTGTTGTTGTTTTGTTTTTTTTAAATCAATTTTTATTGAAATTTTTCAGGTTAATAAACAATCTCTTATCAACAAGGAGTAGTGTACAATGCAAGACAGAGCATGAATCCATTGCCAGTAAATCAGATATAAAGCAAGAGTTGATACAGTGAGCTACAATGGCTAGAGCCCTCATGGCATCTCATCTGGCTTAAAATATCATAGACTCCTCGTGAGAGAGAAACAGAAAATAATGGGGGGGGGGGGATGGGGGGAGAAGAAGGTAGGGTGGGGGGGAAAGGAGCGGTGGAGGACAGTAGACAATGAAGTGCAGTTTCATGGTTACTCTACCAAAGAGGTACTCACTATCCAGCGAGACCCGCCTCCATGATGAGCACAAAGAGCCACGAAGCCACCTAAGTCAGTTGTAGATCAAGTCCGGAACATCCCTCAATGCCAGAGGTCCGTGTAATAATAAGCTGGTACATGGTAAGGAGTCCAAGGCTACGAGTCTGAGTAGGGGTCTGCGAGCGACACAGGTGCTCGAAAGAATCCCACGTTTCCGCACATCCCCCACTATTTACTGGTGGAAGGGTCCCTACGGGAATTTATTTGTCTCCAAGGGTGTCATGTCTTTATAAATCCCTCGTGTGTTCCAGTGATCCAGCTATGTAACTCCTTCATGTTATAGATAGAGTCAACTTTTGTTTTCCAAATTGCCCAGGTAGGGGGTGTTTTCTGGAGCCAGAGAGAGGGTATCAGGGCTTTGGCGGTGTCTAGAAGAAAGGCCAGCAGTTTATCTTTAATAGGATGGAAGTTTGCCGAGGGTCTTCAGAGGAAAAGTATCTCTGCTGTAATTTGGAAATTGGGTTTAAGGAGGCGCATGACCTCCCCTACTTCTCTCCAGAATGAACCTGTTTCAACATTGCATCTCCAACACTTATCGTGGTTAGCTAGTTTATGCGTGTAGAGGCATTGTGGGGTCTTGTACCATCTAACCATAATTTTATAGTGACTTTCCTGGAGCAAAATGCAGGGGAAGAGGCCGAAGGAGGTCTGTAGGATCAGCTTAATATCTGATGTAGTGAGATTTTAAGTTCTTTTTCCCAAGATACCAGGAAAGCTGGTTTATAGAATACCATGGGTGTGATGATCCTGTTGCGAATAATAGAGATCGAACTATTTTTTGGTTGATCACTAAAAAGTATCTTTTCAAATGGAGTCTCAGGCCTAGTGGATTTAGAGATTTTCTGGAACTCCCTGAAAGCTTGGAGTATATGAGCCCTTTGTAGAAAAGAGAGGGGTAGTTGCAGAGCTAGGTTATTTAGGATGTCTGCTGTCTGTCTGTGGGCCTGTGTTTGCAGGTCGCTTATGCTAAGTGGGGCAAATCTCTTCCAAAGACTTCTAATGGCTCTATCTGTTGTTCGGCCCAGATGTTTGTTAAGAGTGCTCAGTGGGGCTGCGGGGGATGGGTCTGGGGCCAAAGATTGCCTAAGCTTATCCCAAACCTCACAGGGACCACGTAACAGCGGATTAAAGTTTTTGGATCTGTATGTATTTTTAGATTGGTACCAGAGGTCCTCCAAAAGGGAGTTCCCTTCACTGCCCACGGTCAGTGAGTGCAGCAATCTGTCTCCAAATGGGGAGACTAGATCTATCCAGTATCTGAGTTGGACAGCCTGATAAAAGTCGTGGACGCATGGCAACCCAATCCCTCCCTCAGTTTTTATTTTGATCATAAGGCTGAAGGCCAATCGGGGTCTTCTCTGACTCCAGGTATATCCGGAAAAGACAGAACGAAAGGCTTTGAAAAAGGATTGGGGTAGGTAGATTGGAAGCATTCTTAGCTTGTAAAGGATTTGAGGGAGAACGTATGTCTTTAATATATTTTTCCTACCAAACCAAGAAGCATACGGAATGTCATATTTCTGCAGTAGGGAATTAACCTGGGTCAAGAGAGGTAAAAAGTTGGCACTAAACAGGTCTTCAGCATTTTTTTGTGATTTTTACTTCAAGGTACTCTATTGAGGTGTCGGACCATTTGAAGGGTGAGCTGGACTTCAATCGAGAGCAGCGGGCTGAGGGGATGGAGATGTTTAAAATAGTGGATTTGGCGAAGTTTATCTTAATGTTTGATATGGTTCCGAAGGAGTTTAGAAGGGTAATCAAATTTGGGATTCCTGTTTCTGGTTGAGATTATGAACATGATATCTGCGAATGCAGCTGTATTTAGGTTAACAGTGCCTATCTCCAGACATTTAATATCAGGGTTATTCTAACCCTTCTTAATAGAGGTTCCAACGTGAGAATGAAGAGGGTCGGGGAGAGCGGGCATCCCTGTTGGGTACCGTTTCTGATGTCGAAAGGGGGAGAGAGTAGATTATTAATCTTTAGTCTAGCATATGGTTCTTTATATAGGGAGAAGATTGCGGAAATGAAAGAAGGTGGGAAGTTGATTTGAATCAGGACCCTCTCCATGTAAGTCCAGCTCACCCTATCGAACGCCTTCTCGGCATCTGTTCCAACAAATGCTAGTGCTATATTATGAGTCTGTGCGTATCTGATGGCATGAAGTAGTCTGTAGCAGTTGTCTCTGCCCTCTCTATTTTTCACAAAGCCTGATTGTTCTCTGTCAATCAGGCGGGGAACTATGATTTCTAATCTTTTGGCCAATAGTTAATGTCGGCGTTGCTAAGTGAGATGGGCCTATAACTGCTGCAGAACTCAGGGTTTTTGTTTTCCTTGTGGATGAGTGTTATATGCGCCTCCTGTGCTTGTTTAGGTAATTGTTTCCCTGACATGAGGGCGTTCAGCATATCCTTCAATTTAGGGGCCAGGGTTTCTTTGAAAGTTTTATAATATAAGGCTGGGAAGCCGTCGGGGCCAGGGCTCTTTCCAGTAGGGCTATTTGTTATTATTTCTTCCACTTCTTGTAGAGAAATGGGGAGTAATAGAGCATGGACCGCAGTGTCCTCCAACTTAGGAAGGTTGACAGAGTTTAGAAAGTAATCAATTTGCTCTTTGGCGCAGTTCAAATTTAGAGAGGAGTCAGGATTTTTTAGATTATAGAGGTCTGCATAGAACCTTTGGAATGTCTCTGCTTTTTCTTTTGATGAAGATGTGGATTTGCCTGAATAGTCCTTGATAGAGAAAATGTGATTCCTAGCTTTAGCTTGCTTAATTAGAGAGGAGAGAAGCTTACTGCCCTTATTGCCGTGAGCGTAAAACTTGTATTTAAGGTAAAGGTGCTTTTTGTTATATCTGGACTCTAGCAAGCGTTTGAGCTCTCGCCTTAGGTCAACCAGCTCTTCTAATTTGTTTGTTATGAGGGATAGTTTAGAGAGTTGTTCCAACTTCGAAATCTGGGCTAGTAGATTATCTATTTTAAGCTGTTGTTGCTTCTTGACTTTAGAACCCAGAGAGCTGAACAGGCCCCTCATGTATGCCTTATGGGCTTCCCAAACAACTGGGGGCTCTGAGTCCCCGGTGTTGTTGAGTAGGAAAAACTCTTCCATCATACCTGAGAGGCAGTCCCTCTCTATCTCTGAGTCTAATAAGGAAGTATTGAGCTTCCATATCCATTCTCTGTGGCCTTCTGTACCGAGTCTAAGGTCAATGTGTATGGGAGCATGATCTGAAATAGTAATTGATTCTATTTTTGCTCTCTCTACTTTTGTCAGGATGTCCTGGGAGACATAAATGTGATCCAGCCTCTGGTACGAGGCATGTACTTGAGAAAAGTACGTGTAATCTTTTTTTTTTTTTTTAAATCAAATTTTATTAATTTTATTTTTCACATGAACAATTAGACAACAAATGCAGGGTACAATATTCAGTGACAGATGGTTTTGATGGCAGATCAACTAGCGAAAGGGACTGGGCCGGCATACAAATTTGACATAACTAGAATCTGATAACCAAGAAAGAGAATAAGCAACTCATTGACTCAGTAATACTCTGGTACTGTCGTCCTTGGGTCTAAGTAGGAGGAGGCTTCTTAGGAACATGTATATAGTACTCCAATATTTAGGCGGCCGAGTGCATTGACTTTCATTGTTAGCATCAGCGTAAGAGAATCATCTTTGTCAGTAGACAAGACATCAAGGGGGTGGGGGCATGGGAGGTGGGGGGTAAAGGGGGGGGGGAGGGGATGGGAAGCAGGGAGCGGGGGGAGCGGCGCAGAGTACCATAGAAACCGTCTCATTCGTGCCATATTGGTGAGGATCTCACTGTCCACCAAATGGACCAAGTTTGACTGAATTTTTCATGTGTATTTTTGGACCAGCTGTATAGTTCCTCTAAATTGTAAAGGTCGTCTACTCTCTCTCTCCACTGTCTCAACGAGGGGACCACTTTCTGTTTCCACAGAAGAGGGATCAGGGACTTGGCAGTATCTAATATCAAGGCTAACATTTTATTTCTCTGAGGGTGGAAATGTTTGGAGGGCTTCCACAGAAGAACCAACTCCGGTGTTACTTTTAAGTTCGGTGAGATTTGTTGTATTATTTTTTCCACTCCCTTCCAAAAGGGTGCGAGCTTCGGGCATGACCACCAGAGATGAAGATACGAGCCTAGGTGGTTGCCACATCTCCAGCAGGAGCCATCGTCAGTGAGGTTGTGGTCAAGTAGCCACTGTGGGGTTCGATACCAGCGAGATAGCTGTTTGTAGTGTGTTTCTTGTGTGAGCACACAGGGAGATAGGCCAAAAGAGGTTTTTAGGATCATTTTCACCTCGTTTGATGAGAGCGTAATACCCAGGTCCTTCTCCCAAGAGTACAAAAAAGCTGGTTTGTAGGGGAGGAGAGGAGCAACAAAATTTTTACGTAGGTAGGAAATTTTTCGGAGGGGCGGCTTATTGTCTTGTAGTGCTTTCTCAAATGGGGTTGATGGTCTGGTGGATTTATATCTATTGAGGAATAACTTTAACCCCCTCTCTAACTGTGCTTTCTGTAGGAAAGACAGGTTTCCCTCAGGGAGCAGTCTCTGAAGTATTGTAGCCGGTGGTAGATGTGCTAGGGGGTATAGGTCAGACAACTTAAGAGGTGAAAGCTTTTTCCAGACCGAGGATGAGGACGGATCCGAGGGCAGATCAAGTATTTTCGTGATAGAGTGCAGTGGGAGTATGGGGGAGGGAGACGGGGACAGATCCTTTCCAAGATCATCCCAGACTGCGCATGGGCCCTTAAGCAGTGGATTAAAAGACTTAGCAGTGTATCTGGTTTTAGAGGGGAACCATAAATCATCGGTTAGTTGATCCCTGTTGTAGCCTTCCACTAATGTGGTCAGCAGTTTGTCACCGTGTGGATGGGTTAGGTCCACCCAGTATCGAAGCTGGGCAGCCCTATAGAAGTCGAATAAATTTGGGATGTCAATACCACCCTCGGATCTCCTCCTGGTCAGCAGGCAGTAAGCTAGTCTTGGCCTCCTCCTCCTCCAAACAAATCCCGTAAACGCAGTGCGTAGTGATTTAAAGAAACTAGTCGGTAGGTGAATGGGGAGCATTCTGATTTTGTACAGAATGGAAGGTAGGATGTATGATTTGATAATGTTTTTTCTACCGAACCAGGACACAAATGGGATATCATATTTCTTTAAAAGACGTTTGATCTGGTCCAGCAGGGGGATAAAGTTTACGCTGTATAGGTCTTCAGCTTGCCGAGATAGTTTAATACCCAGGTATTCAATTGAGGAATTCGACCATGTGAAAGGTGAGTTGGCTCGCAATGCGTCTGTCTGGGCCTTCGGGATAGAGATATTTAAGATAGTCGACTTTGTGTAGTTTATCTTGAAATTGGAAGCAAGGCCGAATCCTTCTAGTACTTCCATCAGCCTGGGAAGACTCTTTTGGGGGTCTGTTATTAAGAAAACAATATCGTCAGCAAACGCAGCTACCGAGAGCACTTGTCCACTGAAATGGAGACCTCTAATTTCTGGGTCTTGCCTGACCTTTAGGAGTAGTGGCTCCAGGGCCAGGATAAAAAGAGAGGGTGATAGGGGGCATCCCTGCCGAGTACCATTTTTTATGTCGAAGGGAGGGGAGAGAGTGTCGTTGATTTTAAGTCTTGCGTAGGGGCATGTGTATAGGGAGAAGATCGCCCTGATAAACTCCGGTGGGAAGCCAAAGGAGTGCAGGACCCCTTCCATATAGCGCCAGTCTACCCTATCAAATGCCTTTTCTGCATCCGTGCTTACTAAGGCTAGAGGTATTCTGTGACGTTGTGCGTAGCGTGCTGCATGGAGCAGTCTGACGCAGTTGTCTCTCCCCTCCCTTCCAACAACAAAGCCCGCCTGTTCTCTGTCTATTAGGGCTGACATAAATGGCTCTAATCTTTTAGCGAGGAGCTTAGCCCAAAGTTTCATACCTACATTTATGAGCGATATCGGGCGGTAGCTTCCACACAACTCCGGATCCTTGTTGTCTTTATGGATCAGAGTAATGTGGGCCTCCTGGGACTGTCTCGGCAGGGAGCCCCCCCCCCCCCAACAGGTTGTTGAATAACTCTACTAGTTTGGGTTTTAGAATGGGGAGGGAGGATTTGTAGTACAGAATAGGTAAGCCATCAGGGCCAGGGCTTTTGTTGGGCGGACATGACGCTATCAATTCCTCCCCTTCAGACAGAGTAGCCTGGGCCATAAGTGTTGTGGCATCTGTGGGGTTAATTTTAGGGATGATAAGCTGACTTAAGAAGTTATCTATCAAAGTTGAAGGGTCAACCTGCGGGTTGGGCGTAGAGGTCTCTTTTAGATTATATAAGCTAGAGTAGTAACGCTGGAACTCTCTTGCAATCCCGGTAGTTGAGAAGCAAGTTCCGCCCGTGGAGGTTTTTATAGCGCTGATGTGGTTTTTTGCACGTGCTTTTTTGATTAGCGAAGTCATAAGCTTGCTGCCCCTATTGCCCTGGGCGTAGACCAAGTGTTTTAAATGTAGTTGTTTTTTTATTAAATTTGGATTCTAACAAAAGCTTCAGGTCTGTCCTCAGGGCAGTAAGGGCATCTAGATTCTGTTTCGATTGGGAGAGCTTCGCAGCTAGTTCCACTTTTGCTATCTGCGAGAGTTTTGTGTCAATCTCTTTTTGGGTGCATTTTTTAACGCGAGAGCCCAGGGCTATCAGGAGTCCTCCGATAAAGGCCTTGTGAGCTTCCCATGCAATCGGGATTTTAGATTCGTGAGAGGAGTTCACACAGAAGTATTCCTCTAGTGCTTTGGATAGTAGTTCCCTTTCTTCAATTGAGTCTAGAAGTGACACATTGAGAGACCACCTCCACTCCCGGGAGATTGGGTGTGGGTCCCTTATGGTCATGTGGATCGGGGCATGGTCAGAGATTGTCATGGAGTCAATCTCTGCCTGAATCATGGATGTAAGGAGGTTGGAGGAGACCAGGACATAGTCCAATCTCTGATACGAAGAATGGACCGTCGAGAAGTAAGAATAGTCTCTGGTGGTAGGATACAAGGTACGCTAGGAATCCACCAATCCTAGTTCCTGAAGGGCTTTGCTAAGTTTTCTCAACCCCCTTTGGGAGGTCTGAGATCGACCAGAGGAGGAGTCCAAGGAAGGATTGAATGTGACATTAAAGTCCCCTGCCATAACTATCTGACCCACTGCAAAGTGTTTTAAAACTTCTAGTTGTTGGAATACGTGTAATCTTTTGATGAAGGGTTGATAGATCGCCACGCGTCCACGACTCTCATGTCCTGGAGTGTTTTATTTAATTTTTTGACTTGCCTTTGGGAGATCCAAGATCTGCCTCTTGACGAGTCAAGCAGGGGATTGAGAAAGACATTAAAGTTTCTTCCTAGCACAATTGGCCCCTCGGCGAATTCTTTCAGAATATTGAGTTGCTCTATCAGCCAGCCCACCTGGTTTGAGTTAGGCACATATACATTTGCTATTGTTAATCTTATATTGTTAATGGAGCCTTTTAAGAATAATGTTTTTCACAGAGACAGACTAGAATCCTAAATTATAAGTTATAATGCCCTTCACAGTAGGATTAATTTAAAACATGTAACCTTTATTAAGTAATATTAAAAACAAAACACTTATTGGGCAACAAAGATTAAGTGATTTCCAATATCTTGATCACTAAGATAATCACCGAGAATAGGGATTTCACACAGAACAACGTTGGGCAACAAAGATTAAGTGATTTCCAATATCTCGATCACTAAGATAATCACTGAGAATAGGGATTTCACACAGAACAACGTTGTTCTGTGTGAAATCCCTATTCTCGGTGATTATCTTAGTGATCGAGATATTGGAAATCACTTAATCTTTGTGGCCCAATAAGTGTTTTGTTTTTAATATTACTTAATAAAGGTTACATGTTTTAAATTAATCCTACTGTGAAGGGTTTTTAAGAATAATGCCCTACCCAGCTCGTCTGAGTACTTAGCTTTGAGGGAAAACACAATAGACTTATGAAACATAATGGAAACCCCTTTAGATGCGGAGACTGGGTGTGTGTTATGGAAATACTGGGAAAAGATTTTCCCTGGAAAGTGACTGTGATTGTTAGCTTTAAAATGTGTTTCTTGAAGGAGCAAAACCTTAGTGTTGTATTTATTTACCAGTTGGGAGACATTATACCTTTTTTGAGGAGAATTCAGACCCCGGACGTTGAAGGACGTGACTCTCAGCGACTCCGTGGCTCCGAGGGCATCCATCAACACATAGAACCATTGGGTAATACTTTTAAACTAAAGGGGAAAGAGGTGTAAATCAAATTAGAAGTTATACGCACAAAGTTTCAATGAGGAAATGGGAAGTGAAGCAGATGTTGTAGTCTGGGCTGTCCCTCTAATAGCTGTAGTAGATAGGAGTTTTGTGGGGGTAGAGGGTAGAGATGGGAAGGGAAGGTTTAGGAGAGATGGGAGGAAGGGAGGAGAGAGAAAACAAAACAATAACAATACCAGTAGGTTAACGCACCAACCGACTCTGGTGCTAGGATAAATATGAGTGAGCTCTACAGAAAAATTCCGGAGCTCAGACGTATAAATGAGGCGGGAGGGAAATTTGCGATAGTAAGCCCAATGGACGTGATAAAAAAAATAAAAAAATTTTACTTACCCGAATCCCGTCTCTGCAGCTTCTTTCTTCTTTGCAGCCAAGATGGCCGCCGGGATCTTCACCCACGATGCACCACGGGTCTTCTCCCATGGTGCACCGTGGGCTCTGTGCGGTCCATTGCCGATTCCAGCCTCCTGATTGGCTGGAATCGGCACACGTGACGGAGCGGAGCTACGCGATGATGCGTAGGAGGGGGCGGAGCCAGAACGCCGCTCGTGCCGAGACCGAAGAGAAGGGAGAAGTCCCTTCTGCGCAAGTGCGTCTAATCGGGAGATTAGACGCTGAAATTAGACGGCACCATGGCGACGGGGACGCCAGCAACGGAGCAGGTAAGTGAATAACTTCTGTATGGCTCATATTTAATGCACGATGTATATTACAAAGTGCATTAATATGGCCATACAGAAGTGTATAACCCCACTTGCTATCGCGGGACAACCCCTTTAACTTTTGCCTGATCGGGGGAGCACAATAAGGCACTTTCTTGTGGGGAAGAGAAATAAGAAACTTCTAGTGACGTCAGACGACGGACTCTGACTTAACAGTCGGACCGGCAGAGTCCAAAGTTCGGGCCCTCTCGGGTCTAACAAGTGGTCTTCTCTGGAAGTGTCGAGGGAGTCAAATTGAACGTAAGGACTCGGCCCTTCAGTGACTGTTTCTGTGGGGTAGGAGAACGATTGTCCGTCTAGTTTCAGGTATCTCCGGCGGCATTTTCCTCTCTTTGCTTCTTTTTCTGTTTGCTGCGGGGAGATTTCGAGTAAGTAGCTGTGCGTGAGCTATCCTGCACAAGCAAGTAAGGTAGAGTTGGGAACTCTGGCAGGGGGAGCCAATTGGGTAGGTCTATGGGTTCCAGCCCCAGGTAGTGCCAGCTTCCCTGTAGGTCCTCTGGAGACCATATGTTTAGTCTCTTCCCCTTATGAGTAACGACAATCCCAAAGGGAAAGAGCCAGGCATATTTAATGTTCCTAGATTTTAACGCCTCCAGCAAGGGGCGCAGGAGCCTGCGTTTGGCTAACGTTGTGGGGGAGAGATCTTGAAAGATCTGGATTGCTGTGCCGTCATATTGGAGGTTTCTGGAGCTCCGAGTGGCATTTAATATGGTGGCTGCGTCCGGGAAGGCCAGTAGTTTGCATAAAATGTCCCTAGGAGGGTCGGTTAGGGCTGGCTGTGGTCTAAGGGCTCTGTGTACTCTCTCAGTAGATATCTCTGAGGCTCTATCCTCTCCCAGCAAGTCCACAAATATTTCCATAACGACTTTATGCAGGGTCTTAGCTGCCCAGGACTCTGGTAGTCCTTTTATGCGGATGTTGTTACGCCAATTTCTATTTTCTAAATCCTCCTGCATGAGGAACATCTTGTTGAGATGGAGGTGCTGTTCCTTCACCACTGCGGCCAGTTCCCCTGTGTGGGTAGTGATGGTGGCTGTGGAGCCCTCCAAGTCCTCCACTCTTCTCCCCATGCTCCTTACCTCCTCCTTAATTTCTGTTAGTTCAGCTAGCAGTGGCCCCATGGTTGTGGAGAGTAGTTCTCTCATAAAGCCTTTTGAGGGTGGCTCGTTTCTTCTCCCTCTGAGGAGATCTCTCCGTCACGCGCAGTGCTCAGAGCTGCAACAGCCGCCGGCACCATCTTGCCTGCAGCATGTGGGGAGCGGGTGCTCCTGTCTTTAAGGAATCTCTGCAGGTCAGACTGGCCTCGGGCTGGACAAAGGGTCCCTGCATGTTCTCCTGCCTTCTCCTTGTTGAGTTTCCCCATTTTGAGGTAAGATCGCTGCTGATAAGTGCCTGTAAATGTGCTTTGGAGATGGAGCACAAGCACTATGCGTCCATCTCACTCCGCGGTCAGGCTACGTCCCATTGTTGTTTTTTTTAACCATTTAGGAGACGTACAAATTTAACATTACTTGTCAAGATTTTGAGGAACACTTTGTTTTCCTACACAGAGCCAAGATTGCAAAGTCTCATTGGTGTCAGAATGATAGATACCCCACAAATGACCCCATTTCAAAAACGACACCCCTTAATATATTCACTGAGTATTTTGACCCCACAGTATTTTTTCAGGAATTAATGCAATTTAGAGGAGAAAAAAAATAAAATTTCATATTTTTGGAAATATGTCATTTTAAAGACATATTTTTTCTATAGTGCACATGATAAGGAGAATTTCCACCCCAAAATGGATACCCCTGTTTGTCCTGTGTTCTGAAACATAACCATTGTGGCCTTAGTCTTATGTACATATGCACAATAGGGTCCAAACCGAAAGGAACAGCCAGTGGCTTTCAAAACAGAAATTTTGCTGGAAGGTGATTTAGGCCCCATTGCACACCTGTAGAGCCCTTGAGCGGCTAAAGGACAGAGAACCCCCCACAAATGACCCCATTTTGAAAGCTACTTCCCTTAACAAATTCATCTAGCGGTGTACTGCATATTTTGATCCAATAATATTTGAATGAATCTAAGCAAAGCAGAAGTAAAAAATTACAATTTTCATTTTTTTGGCAATCGTGTCATTTTAAAAACAGGTTTTTTTTTGTACAACACACATATCAATGAAGACTTTCACCCCAAAATGGATACCCCTGTTTTTCTCGTGTTCAAAAACATACCTACTGTGGCCCTAATATTATGTCTGTATGCACAACGGGGCTAAAACCGAAGGGAGCAGCCTGTGGCTTTCAGAACAGACAATTTGCTTAAAGGCATTTTAGGCCCCATTTGTTCCCTTGTAGAGCCCTTGAGCGGCCAAAACGACAGAGAGTCTCCACAATTGTCCCTATTTTGAAAACTAGATCCCTTAACAAATCCATCTGGGGGTGTACTGCGTATTTTGACCCCACAGATTTTGAATTAATCTAAGCAAAGCAGAACGAAAAAAAAATACTATTTTCATTTTTATGGCAATCATGTTATTAAAAAAAAAAAGGGGTTTTTTGTACAGTACGCATAGGAATGAAGACTTGCACCACAAAATGCATACCCCTATTTGTCTCATGTTCAGAAACATTTTGAAAACTATACCCCTTAACAAATTCATCCAGGGGTGTACTGCATATTTTGACCCCACACTTTTTGAATGAATCTACAAAAATTGAAATGTTGAATGTTTTGCCAATTGTGTCATTTTAAAAACAGTTTTTTTTGTACAGCACACATATGAATGAAGACTTGTGCCCCAAAATGGATACCCCCATTTGTCCCGTGTTCAGAAATATACCCGTTGTGACCCTAAACTTCTGTCTGGCTACACAACGGGGCCCAAACCGAAAGAAACATTGAACTTCCACTGTTTTTAACGGATAATGTCGATCACATGACCTGAGACTGCTCACCGTGGCCCTCAGTTACTGCTCCAGGCTCTCATCTACCTTTAGTAGCCAGGAGCAAGGAGATTTTAAATTTACCGGACCCTCCCCAGCTTCTGCGCTTGCGTTCACCATTTTCCCAAGGTGTGTATGCGCCGAAGTTGGGTAAAAGGTCAACGGATAAAGATACTGTCGGGGGAAATCACCAGAGGCCTTAGGACCCCTGCACACAGGGGTCATGTCTTTTATTGAGCACATTGAATAAACTTACACAGTGGAGGGAGGAAAAAGAGAAGTGAACTCTTAGGGCTCAATCACATGAGCGTGTGTGTCTTCACGCTGTTTGTACGTGGCCGAAATCGCAATAAAGAAGAATAGCCACAACTTAATCCTGAAATTAATAAGCGTTTTCTTGTCCATTTACATGAGTGTATCACATGAAATAAACGCTGCAGCCAAGATCGCAGACATAGGGGGCAAGGAGAAAGCCCTTGCCTGCGGTGCCCCCGAAGTCAGGAAGTTACAATGCCCACCCTCTGAGAGTCGTCCCCTGAGGACCCTGAACGCAGTCTAAAATAGAGCCTGCAGGCATCTCAAAATGATCTGAATTTCTGTCTATCACCAGAAAAACGATCGGTTAACTCTATTTCTGGTTCCTTGCTGGGAAACTCTAGCGCAAGTTGCCGCTGTTTTATCTCTGTGACCTCAGCAGCCAGCGCTCCAACCTGGTGTGACAGAACCTCAAGGGGATTCATAATAAACACACAGAGTAAGAAAGGGCTGGTCAATCTGTTGCATCCTAACTGTGCATAACACAACCAATAAGCATGACCGTGCAACAAAAATACAAAAAGAAACTAAGAGAAAACCTTTCACTGAAAACCCTTACCACGGGAGAGAGCCCTGCTGAATTGGCTGGCCAATCGCTCTGATAAGTGCGAGCTCACACTTGTGCCTAGGCCACTAACAAATCCCTACCAGGGAGCCCTGAACACACAACAGAAGAGTGCATGGTAAGAAACTGCGGTACTTAGCTGGTGCAGTAGTCTGAAGGTGAAGATCTCAGAACAGCTGCAACACAAAGCTTCACTTAGTAACGATTGTTTTCCAACGTTTTATCGCGTGTGAATGAGGCCTTAAACTTACTAACTTGTAGATCGCTCTTTAGCAGCAATCGTCTCGACTAAATGTTTCCTGTAGTAGTAATAGGATTTGCACAATGTTTTATCAACGCGGTATTGTACTTCACAGGATAAATGATGACTCAAATTTCCATTCAGGGTGTAGTTTAAAATTTTGCGCCTAATGCTAATTACATTGCCTTCCAGCTACAATTTTCTAACTATATTAAAGGATTAATTAAGTCCTATGATACTTAGCGTCTTGTTCTGTGGACAAATTTCTAGTAAAATTAGTTAAGATAAAAATGTCTTGATTTCTTTCTGCTAAGATGATTCGCAGACGGTGAACCTTAGAATATAATACAGGATGAAACTTCATGAAACATTTTGGTGGCCTGCATGTGCTACACGCCTGACAAAACTTCCAATTTTACTGTCCAATTAATTTCAAATTGAAAGTGATTTAAGACATTCCGTCGTACTAAAGCATGATCTATTTTAGGATTTTAAAGGAAGACTAAAGCTGAGAAATCACAGAGGGTAGAAAAATCCTAATTACCTCCAAAAATGTCTTCACAGAGTAGGAGTAAAAAAATAATCTTTATTGATTTATATTGAAACCCAATTAGTGCCAGATAAGATACAACATTGACGAGAGGGGAGCCAAGGTATGGACTTATCCCTCCTTTATGTCCTTATAACATGTATTCTTAACACCAAAAATGATGCTACACCTAGGAGAGGCCCCTTCAGCGTAAGGCAGTCACCAAAAATAGTGTGGCCCCAGAGGTACCATCCCGAGAGAAAATGAATTAAGGTGAAAAGGTAGAAGAAAATCTACTATGACCATAGAGATATCAGATGTCATGGGACACTCTACTAGATTTCTCTACATTCTTGGTGGATACCTATGGTGGGTAATCCAGCTGCTAGTCAGACTGAGTAATAATATAGCATGACCCACCTTGCAAAGTACCACCATATATCTATGGACCCTCTTATCCTCCGTGGAGACCCAAAGTGAGTGCCAGCCCAATGGATGCTACCTAGGCATGATGCTCACAAATCGGTTCCGGTATTATATGAAAGACTCTACCTATGGTGGGGGATCTGATTACTAGCCAGACTTAGTACTGAATTAGCATAGCCGACCCATAGAATACCTTGCGTCTATGGATTTACTCTGAATTACACAGGTCTGCGATGAAAAAATTGTAGCATATTTAATTAGTGGGTTTAACAGTATTTTTTGTGCTGATTACGGTAAAAATAGTGAAAAAAATCCATCACCCCTAGATAAGTCACAAATTTCACCTGAAATTTTCTTATTGTCAGGGTTTTTCAGGTTCGGTACGCGTACGACAACGAATCTAAACTGTCTGCTAGGCATGACCTTTACTGCAGTCAATGACTCAGTGTGGAACCAGCCACTGTGGTGTACGCATCAAACAGTTTTGTGATACGGTATTTAGAAGAAATGGCTACTAGAAGATGTGTCAACTCTCCTAACTGTTTCTGTTATATTTGTGGGTCTTATACCGTCAAGAAGCAGCAAAGGAACATTTCTAATTTTGTTCAGAAGGTGTATTTTGCATACTTTGGTATCAAATTAGGGGACCAAGATAAATCTTGGGCTCCCCATATAGTGTGTTCTGTGTGTGTTGAAGAACTGAGACAATGGTTTCAAGGTAAGAAGAAATCATTTCATTTTGGAGTACCCATGGTTTGGAGAGAGCCTAAAAATCACAGTGATGACTGCTATTTTTGTTCTTGTTCAGTGCAAGGTTTCAATTTAAAAAACAGGAAGGACATTTCATACCCAACCAACATACGTTCGGCTATTCGCCCTGTTCCTCCTGGACCTGACTTGCTTATTCCTTCACCTCCGGATATCCTGGACAATATTTTAGACGATTTAGACCAAATGTCACTTAGTAGCAGCGATAATGATGACAGCTATGATCCAGGTACCAATGACCCTGAACTTTTCTCTCAATCAGACTTGAACGATTTAGTACGAGATCTGGGCCTACCAAAGGATTCAGCGGAAGTGTTAGGGTCTAGACTTAAAGAAAGACATATGTTAGCCTCTGGTGTTTCATTTTCATGGTACCGACTTAGAGAAAAGGAATTTGTCCCTTTTTTTTACACAAGAGGGTGAACTAGATTTCTGCAACAATGTACCTGGAATCATGGAAATGTTCAACATAACGTATGACCCAGAGAAATGGAGACTTTTCATAGATTGGTCAAAAAGGAGTTTGAAAGCCGTACTTCTTCACAATGGTAACCAATATGCTTCTGTGCCTGTTGGACACTCAGTCCATTTGAAAGAATGCTACAAAAATCTTGGGTTTGTTCTTAATAAGCTCAGCTACTCTGACCATAAATGGACCATTTGTGGGGATTTGAAAGTTATTTCCATGTTACTAGGTCAACAAAGTGGTTACACAAAGTTTCCATGTTTCCTCTGTGAATGGGATAGCCGTGACAGGAAACAACACTATGTCAAGCAGACCTGGCCAATCAGAAAGGCTCGTATTCCTGGAGTTAAAAATGTTGAAAGACAAAGTTTAGTGGATCCTAAAAAGATCTTACTTCCACCACTTCATATCAAATTGGGACTAATGAAACAGTTTGTGAAAGCATTACACAAAGAAGGAGAGTGTTTCAAGTATCTTTGTGAATAGTTTCCTGGTCTATCAGATGCTAAGCTGAAAGAGGGAGTCTTTGTTGGGCCTGACATAAGAAAACTTTTAAAAGATGAAATCTTTGTCACTAAAATGGAAATGGAAGAAAAAAATGCCTGGAATTCATTTAAACTTGTTGTAACAGGCTTTGTTGGAAATAAAAAAGACCCAAACTGCAAAACTTTGGTTGCTGAATTGTTACAAAATTACAAAATCTTGAGCTGCAACATGAGTGTCCAAGTCCATTTCCTTCACTCACATCTGGACTACTTTCCAGAAAATCTTGGGGCTGTAAGCGAGGAACAAGGAGAATGTTTCTATCAAGATCTAAAAGAAATGGAGGCAGATACCAAGGTCGATGGAATGTCAACATGATGGCAGACTACTGTTGGATGTTAAAAAGGGAAAATTCACAAGAACATAGCCGAAAAAGTACCAAAAGAAGCTTTGATGGAAAAAGAAAACGTTTTTACAAAGACTTATAATAACTTTGCAACACATGTGTATCACTATTATGCTTATTTTAGCTAGGTATTGTTGTTTTTCTTTTTGCTTTTACTTCATGTTAAAATAATAAAAACAAATAAAGAATTTTCCGTTTTTTGTATTTTTTCCAAATACTTCAACTTTATTTTGTAGGCAAGCCTTACGTGATAGAAAAAAAACCCATGTCATTTTTGAAATCTGTGCAAAAAACTACATAAAGATGATTTAACAAAATCAAAACAATTTTTAAAAAAGTTTTTTTTGCAGACCTGTGTTATCAGGGAAAAACCAAACTGAGTGCCAGTCAAAGATGGATACTGACTTTGTGCAACACTCACCGATGGCTTCCAATGTGTTATAAAAGATACAGAATACCACCATGTATCCATGGACTTGACCCTCAGTGGAAAACCAAAGTGAGTACCAGGCAGACTAGATGCTGTCTGTGCGCAACACCCCCAAATGTATTCCAGTGGATTAAATAACTATCAGCAAGATGGGCCAAACCCTAATATGATATTCTTCATGCCCTAATATCTGGTTGAGTAAACAATGTTGTATCTTTATCTGGCACTAATTGCCAAATTGCTCTGGTTTTAATCTAAGTCAATAAAGGTTATTTTTAATCCTACTCTGTGAAAAAAACTTAACCTAAAAATTAATTGGTAAAAGAGTTAAAGACAGGAGACAAACCCTTGTCTATTTGTCATCTATGAGGGCTTTCTAATGTTCCTGGAATAAAAAGAGTGGTACAAATCTGCCAGGATAACAAAGACCTTTGCACCCTTTTTTCCATGTTTTAGCTTGTATCTTGGGAGGGCTTAAATGAGTACTTCCATCTCAGCCAAATACGCATGCCAAGGTCACCCGTGTCCAGGATTACAGAAATAGCTGTAAAATGGTCTTTTATAATGTTCCTGTAAGAAACTAGTTTCCATAATTTGGTAGTTACAGAAATGTCATACTTCGCTGTGCTATGCTGTCTCTGTAACTCCCATTCACTTCTATGAGAGTTACAAAAGCAATGTACAACAACCAGACTAGTTGCTTCCATAATCTCAACCACTGGTGGATGTGGAGGTGATCTAGGATGGAGTCACGGAACCCTCGCTGTGGAGATAGATGTGGGTCTCAGAGGTGAGAATCACATGTACTAGGCATTTCCGGAATATCCTCTGGACCTGACATAAATGTATGACATGGGTAGATATCTCTTTAACTAAAGAGCTTTACTTAATGTTTCATTAAGACCATGGGTGTCCACTACACTCTACCACAGTGTTACGTGTGCTGCTGAGACATGTTGTACTACTCTGCTTCCAGCAGCACAGCCCTCACAGGGTTAATTGATTGAGATGGCTGGGTGTGGTTCTTCCTGCTAGCCAATCCCCTGGGTCTGTGCTCACATATAAACCCAGCTCCTGGTCAGTCGGAAGATGGTCTTGTACTGTTTGGATGTATCTGTGACATGTGTCCTGTTACTTGTTCTCTGTTCTGTTGCAGCTTGCTGTGTGATCTGTGCCTTGCGGTTCATGTCTGTTTGTACATTTATTTTGTGTCAGTTTGGTCTGCTGAGTTTGTTTGCTATGTCTGCACTAGGGCCCTATAGTAGATGTGTATTGCTAGTGTAGGGACTGCAAGATACAAGGGACCTTGCCGGGGCTTGCAGCCTAAGTTCATTGGCCAATGTACGAACTAACACCTCGCATTTATATTCAGCTTATCATCTGCTATTAGTGTTTGCATTGTGGCTTCTGTATGCTGTGTATTCTGACTCCGTGTGTTCCGTTGTTCAGTCCCTGTCATATGGCATGTGAATGCGTCCTGTTCTGGTGCGTGGCTCCTAGGATCAGCTAGGGCTGAGATCCGAAGACAGCTGGGCTACCCTTATTGGGGCAATGTCCCCGCTTAGGTAGGGCCAGGTCAACCTCCTGGTAGCACAGGGTCAGTTTGCCAGAAACCCCTCTGCGTACCTAGTTCCCACTTTGGTCACGATCATGTGGGCCCCGTGCTTAGTTTGCCTACACAATCTTAACACACAGCTTCTCATTCTTACCCAGCTGCTTTATCTCATGTGAGCCGGTATACTTACCTGACAAAGGGTCCAGTCTATATATGAAATGAGGTGTTTCCTTACCAAATAATACTGGTTGGCCATCTTTATCTGTATCCTGTGTTGTTTGCACTAACGATCAGCCCTTTTTTTATGCTTTAGTGGCTTACAGTTCTAACTCATTTGAGTGGTTTGATCCATGGAGCAGGCCGCAGCTCTTGGAATAGTGCTCCATGCTAACTTTATGTTGTGTCTAACACAACTATATAAAATGAGCAGCCTGTACCTCTTTGAGTGCCATTAAACTTTGTTAGCAACTTTACATTCTTTTGTTTTCCATATTCTGCTTTGTCCTGCCATGCTCTGAAAGTAGCACATTCCTGGGCGATGTCATCCAAGGCTACTTCCTTCTTTAGGTTACAACCTTTGTTTTCACCTAGGTGGACTTTGGATTGTCTGATTCTTAACTTGTTTGTTGACCTCATCTTATCTATTCATTTCCTTGTATTCCCATACTCGATGACCATGGGTCATCTGTCTTCTCCTTTATGAGCGTACTCTATCTATTTTACCACATCTTTCAGAGATCTGCCACACCTCTGTGAATGAATCAGAAGTGAAGATAAGGGATTTATTTGATTACATGCCTCAGCCATTGCTCAAAATAATCTCTGGGGCACACATTCATGAAGTTTGGACTTCTTGCAATTGTGAGTTTGGGGTCGCTGAAACTTGTGAGTCACGATGCAACACCATTGACTTTGACTAGCTTGCAATGTCACAGATCAAATTACCATCTTTGGCCATGTGTCCTGTGCCAATGTCACCATGTAGCTTTAGCTGCTATGACATAGATTTAATTTAGGTTAATTAGCATACAAAACTAAAGATTGCTTGAAGTGTAAGAGCATGCTAATACATAGTGATTATAAGTTTTTTGGCATTTTTGTGCATGTATTTTCATGAATATAAAAGAAAAAATATTTTCCTGGCAGTTTTATAAAAAAAATGCAATAATATTGCATCAAATGCAGCATGTGTAAACAAACCCCAAGAGTCAGATGAGTAAGGACCTGTACAGTAAGTACTTGTCCTCCATTGAACCTAGTAGGTCATAATCAGACTCGTTATATTTTCTATGTTTTTAATTGTTGTTTATAACTCGAAGCACCTTAAAGACAAATGGTACAATAATTTCAACGTGACCTTCTACATGAGACATCCTGCCACTGAGCACTATTAATCTAAGTTAAAAATGATTGCAATAGAGGAAAACGCAATTTATGTAATTGCTTTCTTTCCGCATTTACATAAATAATCTACAGTAGCTGTTTTGCTTTTTCTTCACTTTTATACGGCTTTTAAAAAGTCTGATATCACCAGGAATGTCATCAAATGAATAATGCGTTCGTTAGTACAAATATGCGACTAGAACATTTATAGTCATATATATATGTGTGTGTGTCTATATATATGTATATATATATATATATATATATATATATATATATATATATATATAATCACAAAATTGCTTAAGGAATATACCCATCTATTAATGTTGTAGAATAACACTAGAGCATGCTATATCATGATTGGTAGAAGTGCAACCCTTTAGCCAGGGGATATTTACCTGTACAATGTTCTGTATGGAATGGAGCTGTGATGCAGTTGTCTTCACAGTGGTTGGATCGGGGCAACTATATGCAAGTTTTAATCTTCTAACTCTTAGGCTAGGGCTACAGGATGACTTTGGCCACAATGGAGATCACACAACTGAATTTAGCTGTATAGTCCTGCAACCTCACACTCTCATTCAGGTCAATTGGGTTGTAGTAGTACTTGTGACCATGACCCGCAGTCCAACCTTGGGGGATTTCTTTGTGACCTGCTTGACACGGCAACTCGTAAGTCACACCGTGACGCCATTGCTGTTAGTAAGAGTGCAAAGGTTGCAGGGTTACACAGCGATCTTTGGTTGTGCAACTACTGTCAAAGTCCCCATGTAGTCCTAACCTTATTCAATTAGGTTTGAAATTAGTATCCCTGGAACAGCATTTGAAACTACCTTTCTATGTTTGAGATTGAACTCCATTGACATCACACAGCTATTCTGTGATTGCCATAGCCACCTAGGATATGCAAGAACATGAGCCTCTTGTGGTGCAGATTGTAAGCTCTCGCCTACGACCTGAAGGTTGCAAGTTCGATCCCCGCATGAATCAGGTAGCCAGCTCAAGGTTGACTCAGCCTTCCATCCTTCCGAGGTCGGTAAAATGAGAACCCAGCTTGGTGGGGGGTAATTAAGTAATAATTACTAATTACTTAATTAATAATTAATTAAGTAATAATTAATAATTACCTGAAAGCGCTGCGAAATAAGTTGGCGCTATACAAATACCATGATTTGATTTTTGATTCATTGTGATTTGTGGAGATTCTAGCAATCAAGCTTCCATCAATCAAAAAGTGACGGCATATCCTGATTTACAGCTATGGTGCATTCACAGTTTTTGCTTTCAAAGGGGCATTCTAGTGACAGGATAGGAGATAACTAGCTGATCGGCGAGGGTTCAACCACTGGAAACACCACTGATTCCCACAGACTGGCAAAATGAATGGAGTGGCAGCGCATATGCTCGACCATTGCTCCATTCTTTTCCATGGGAGTGCTGAAAATAATAGAGCTCAATCACTCTGCAATCCTCTGAATGAAGCAGTGGCCAAGCATGTGCACTGCCACTCCATTCATTTTGCCAGTTTCTCAGAAAAAAAGGGTCCTATCCTGTTAGACCCTCACCCATCAGCTAGTTATCCCCTATCCTGTGGATAGAGGATAACTTAATGTCATGAAAATACCTCTTTAAATGAATGGGGCTGTGCTGCAATTTCATGCACAACAAGCTCTATTCAGCTGTTGAACTGTGTTACCTTACTTAGCAATATTTGAATTCAAAATTTCAGAACAATAAAGGTGTTCTGTCATTAAAAAAAATTCTATACTCATGTATTCTTTCCAGGCAGATTTCTTAAAGGGGTTCTGTCAATTAAACGAAAAAATTCTATGCTTAGTTATTCCTTCCCTGCCAGTCTACTTACCAGACCTTCACCTCACTGATCTTCTACTGTCTTCTGCAGTCCTGGAGGGGTGGGGGAGTAACCTCACCTTCAGCTGGCTAATTCCTCTGCTTCCTGTGATGTTACATGCATTCGCAGGCAGTCTTCTTCCAGCCAGCAATGTACGTTACGTGACTAAATCACAGTCTGGCAGGGTGTGCCGACCTATCACATAGATTGTGTACTCATGCTGTCTCTGCAATAGATCAGCATTCCTTTCTGGTCAGTGAACGCTACGTCATAGGGATGTGACCTTCACTAGCCGTTAGGAAGAAGGAATACGAGGAATTCACACTTCATAACAAGCTGGCTGGCTGGAGGTGAGGTGATCAAGGGGGGAAAGAGGAACAGAACCCCTTTAAGTAGTCTGCCTGGGAAAGAATACGTGAATATAGATGTTTTTTTTTTTTTTTATGACAAAACCCCTTTAATGTTCTAAAATTTTGGATTCAAATTCTGACAATTTAAACATTTGTGAAAAGTGGAAGTAGGTGATTTAGCAGGCTGAAAATGTGGTGCTGAGCAGAAAGGAAAGCCAAATTCACATGGGCTGCTATATTTTCTGATGAATTCAGCAAGTGTCCTGGACCCGGTGAAGTATCTGGGTTGATTCCAAGCACTTACCAAAAGAGCAATCGAGTGTGCTTCCCAAAGTACTGCACTGCATTATCCACCTATGTTGCCTAACACTGAAAGAAAGTCTACTGAAAGGCTGTTATCAAAACTCAGTTTAATGAGGAACACCATTGATCAAGAAAGCAAATCATGTGGTCCTTCTGCCCTGAGGTGCCAACACAATGCTAGATTCCAGGTTGGCCCTGTGTCTGGGCCTGAGTGGTTGTCCAGAGACAACCAGAGGAGTTATCAAACCTTATGGTCTCCCCCTCAGTAAATCAATCATAAAACTCCTGCCGAAGAGCTCTCTCGTTTTAGTAAATAGCCGTACTGAGATCTATTCTAGTAACGATATCTAGAAACCATACAGAGAATATGGTGCTTCACAAAGGCAATCTATGAGGTGCACAAAGTGCCCACAGACTCCGAATGCCAGTTTGCCAGCCCCATCCATCTGGCTTTGCCTTGTTCCACAAGCCTAATTCTAATAAAGAAAAGGTGCAAATCAAAAAAGTATTCCTACATAGTACTTATTGTAATCTGCTGCCAAAACACATCTAGAAATCATTTAGCATAAAGTAAATGGGGAAACTAATAATTCTCAAATACATGCAAAGCTCTAAAAAATATCTGTCAAATCTAACATTAATGTATGGAGACGAGAACATATACTTTACCCAAACTAATAAACTGTAGTAAATTGTCTTGTTGGATATTCAAGTAAACTGCTGGATTGAGGATATTACCGACCTAACTCAAAAACAATCTACATGCAAATTCCAATGTGGATTTATTAAAATTTCATAAACCAAAAATTCCTTGAACTTTAGTAATGATATACAGCTTAATAATTACTTTTTATTTCCAACCATAAATTCTAGAGGCATCATAAAGCAGTTTGTAGATGAATTCTGCGATATCTAGTAACATAGTCACTATTTTATCATGCAAAAATTGCAAAAACATGTTAAAAATTCATTAGATCAACAGTATAATTACTTTTATTGAATGAATACTAAATATTAATTACATTTGTGTAATGATAATTGTTATTTGATTATTAAGATATTTTTAACTATAATAATTACTTTTAACTTTTTGTTAATTTTAATATTAATTATAAATCATCTTGTTAATATAATAAGTATATAGAAATGTAGCAAATGTTAATGTCACAATGAAAGGGATGTTCTTAAACCTCCATGATAATATCAATGGGATATGCCATGAAAGTCTGATAGATGCAGGTCCCACCATTGGGACTAGCACTGATCTTTAGTTTTGACGTCCCCAGGCTAGCTGCATGTGGTGGCCGGAGATGGTTGGGACTTACAAAAATCAGGGCATCATTATGCTATTTCCATAACGTAATTCACTTGGTAATGCAAATCACAGAAATAGTGTAATGATACCCGCTCAGTTGTTTCCATAAGACTTGATTACCCCCCAGCCACTGCATTCAGCTGGACCAGGGGCTAGTGACTCCAGAACTAAAGATACAGTAAGTGCCATTCCCTGACAACTATCAGATTTTACAGGTATATCCTGTTCATATGCCATGAAAGTCTAAAATGGGAAATCCTCTATACAGAGTTGCTGCAAACCTTAAATTTAAAGGGGTTATGCCAAGCTGCCATGCCCTGTTCATGGTTCCTACTATGACTTTTGAATGTCATAGACCCCTTGCTATGACCCAAAACAGAGAATGCTCAGTAAATGTCTCCTGTTCTGATGGACCTTGTGCCTATGGCTGGCCATGGCTATGTTCAACCTATGCAGTTGCACAGGGCACTAGCCACCAGCTTGCAGAGGGTGGTGATCACCCCCTTAGTTCTGCCAAGCCATGTGGCACTGTCTTGCGGAGCTGCATGAATTATCCTCTTCCCGTCTCTGTCTCCTTCCCTCTGATGTTTTGAAGCATCACTGTCAGCTCATCAATGCCCTTGCAATACAATCTCTTAGTTCTGCTACTGTATTTATGTTATGAGCTTAGTTCTAGGGCTGCATTTACCTTATGAGCTTGGTTCTCATATTGCATATTTGTACTACGGTAAAGTTGGTTCTGTATTTATGTACTAAGCTTGGCTCTGATGCTATATTGATGTTATAAGCTTAGTTCTGGAGCTGTATTTTTGTATAGAGCTTGATTCAGGTGTGGAATTTATGTTATAAGATTGTCTCTGGTATAGTATTTATCCTGTGCTTGCTCTCAGTAAGAGAAACCACGTAATCTTGTAGATATGATACCTTTTAATGGCTAACAAAAATACATGATGTTAAAGCGAGCTTTCGAACCAACGCAGGGTTCTTATTCGGGCTAAATTAAATAGATCCAAAGAGGTATATGTATATAAAGCACAGACATGGTGTGATTAATATGCACTTAAAAAATACCACCACAGGATGAGCAGAGGAGTAAATACTTAATTAGTCTACTGATAAGGGATGTGAAACTTTAAGGGTAACTACCCACTACAGTTTTTTTTTCACTGCGAAATTCACAGCGTTTCTTTTCTGCAAGGGTCTATATGATTTGTAATGTTAAAATCGCGATTGCGCAAAATAGACCCCTGCAGAAAAACAAACGCTGCGAATTTCGCAGTGAAAAAAAACTGTAGTCAGTAGTCATCCTTAGGTCTCGGTCACACGGGCGATTTTTCGCGCGATTTGCGCATGCGCATGCGATCGCTGATTTTATAGAACCATTGCTTTGCAATGGTATCGGACACATGGGCGCTTTTTATGCGCTTGTCCGATTAATTATAGAACAGAAATCGCAGATCGCGCCTATCTGCGATCTGCGATTCCTGGTCTTCTCTATATGCGCTCAATGGGGCCGGCGGCAGCAGCGCCGACCCCATTGAGAACATATAGAAGACAAATCATTCTTCTCTGCCACAGCTGTAACAGCTGTGGCAGAGAAGAACGATGTTTGCTATTGAATTCAATGGAGGCGGCAATACAGCCGGCTCCATTGAAAGCAATGGGCTGCCGGCGATCGCAGGATGAATTTTTGGGAAGGGCTTAACCCTTTCCAATACAATTTTTTGCCACGTGCATTTTCCCCAGCTCCAATTTATTCTGTGCGGGAAAGAGGTTGGTGGATTACTTGGAACAGCAGCATAGAAAACCACACAAATAAATTAACCTAATGATTTTATTAGCACTTTTAGATAAATTAAAATGTTTTTATTTATTTTTACTTGTGACATGTTTCACAGTAAAAGGTGGTTTCTTTTCTTCCCCCTTTCTCATTTCTTTTGCTCACTATTATGTGAATAGGTGAGCTGGAAACAGCACTAAACAGCGCTGGATTCTTCATTTACTGAAAGCCAGATGTTCCTTCGCCTCTGCCCTGCTGCCCTGTATTCTCCGACATACAGGAGGGGAGAAAGAACATGAGTGCAGTCAGTAAATGAAGAGCCCAGCGCTTATCAGTGCTGATAGTGAATGCCCCCATGTGCTTCCCTCCCCCACTCTGCTGCCGGAGGACACCCAACACACTTTTATGTCAGTAAGTGAGCTGAAAACAGAGGGGCATTCAGTAAATGAAGAATGGAGCGCTGTCCAGTGCTGTTTCTAGCTCACTTACTGACATAAAAGTGTGTTGGGTGTCCTCCGCCAGCAGAGTGGGGGGAGAGAAGCACATTCGGGCATTCACTATCAGCGCTGATAAGCACTGGGCTCTTCATTTACTGACTGCACTCATGTTCTGTCTCCCCTCCTGTATGTCGGAGAATACAGGGCAGCAGGGCAGAGGCGAAGGAACATCTGGCTTTCAGTAAATGAAGAATCCAGCACTGTTCAGCGCTGTTTCTTGCTCACCTATTCACATAAGTGTGTCTGCTGGCCTCCGGGAGCAGAGCGGGGGAGAAAGCAGTGCAGAAACAGCATGTCGGGTCTGTCCCGACATTGGAGCCATAGAGGAAAATCATGATGTCGGGACAGCCCCGACAGTGGATTGGAAAGGGTTAAAAATATAAGCTCTTCCCTGAAAATCATCCAAAAATGTGTAAAAAGTAAAAAAAAAATATATACTCACCTTGTCCCTGCAGACGGAGTTCAGCCGCGGCCGGCCGGCAGTTCTCCTGAACTGCTGTGAGTAGTATTCAGCAGGCGGGGATTTAAAATCCCTGCCTGCCGAATGGGTTGCCTCTGATTGGTCACAGCCCTCACCAATCAGAGGCAGCTCTCACTCACCCATTCATGAATTCATGAATGAGTGAGTGAGTGCTGCCTCTGATTGGCTCAGCGCAGGGACCAATCAGGGGCAGCTCTCAGCTATTGAATGACAGCTGAGAGCTGCCCCTGATTGGTCCCTGCGCTGAGCCAATCAGAGGCAGCACTCACTCACCCATTCATGAATTCATGAATGGGTGAGTGAGAGCTGCCTCTGATTGGTGAGGGCTGTGACCAATCAGAGGCAGCCCATTCGGCAGGCAGGGATTTTAAATCCCCGCCTGCTGAATATTACTCACAGCAGTTCAGGAGAACTGCCGGCCGGCCGCGGCTGAACTCCATCTGCAGGGACAAGGTGAGTATATATTTTGTTTTACTTTTTACACATTTTTGGATAATTTTCAGGAAAGGGCTTATATTTTTAAGCCCTTCCTGAAAATTCATCCTGAGATCGCCCGCAGCCCAATGCTTTCAATGGAGCTGGCTGTATTGCCGGCTCCATTGAATTTAATGGGCTGGACAGCGCTCCACTGCTCGGGCCCGTTTCAAAGGAAACACGGCTAGGAGTAGATTTTTCGGGCGATTTTTCGGCCCCGGTCATGCGATTTGCGGATGCGCATTGGTCATGCGATCTGCAAATCATGGCAAAAAACGCCCGTGTGACCGAGGCCTTAGACTGGGTTCACACGGGACAATTTGCCGCAGAAGTTCAGTACTAAATTTCTGTGTGGCAAATCCGCCCGCGGCTCCTAATCCTGGGATTAGCCAGCCATGTGCACGAGATTTTGCACTGCGGCACGGAAATGACAGTTGCAGCATGTTAATTCTTTTTTTTTGTCCGTTGCGGCCTCTCTATGGGGAGAGACAGACGCAACAGAATGCTGGCGGCCAAACCGCTCCAAAACGCGCTGCAAAGTGCCGTGAGTTTTGAAGCAGTGCTTGTCCCATGGAAATCTCACGGTCTTTCGTTGCGGCCAAACCGCGAGATTTCCACAGGATTTCCATCCCATGGGAACTCAGCCTTATGGTCTCTAAATTGGTGTTAGAGCTCAGTCAGACGGGCATTTTTTGTTGCGTATAAATGACGCAAAATGCATGCGTCAAAAATTTGCATGACCGGAACTGGCGTCACGTTGTAAAATTCGCACATAAAGTACGGTGCCATCGCTATCCCCTGGTGTGGCTGTGACAGCTGCAGCTGGGGATTCCTTGGATGTGAAATCCCTGGATGCTGTCACATCCACGGGTTTCAACTTGTGGTCAATGGGGCCGGCGGCAGCAGCGCCGACCCCATTGAGAACATACAGAGAAGATTGCAATCCTCTACTACAGCTGGGACAGCTGTGGCAGAGGATTTCTTTATTTCCACGGGGAGTCCCCTCATCACTGAACAGTGTGACAGCATTGTTGACTGATGGCCTGGCTGTAGAAGATGGACTTTTTGATGCGTTTGGGATGGGAACTGCCCCATCTGAGGTATGTGGGATGATTAATCGGTTTTCGGCATAGGGAGGGTCTGTATTGAGTTGCTTGAAATTTTTATGGTGGTGTTCAAAAAGTTGAGTTCTGTATACAAGTAGCTTAATGTCAGGTTTATGGTGGGGTAAAATGCATTAAATCTCTCATGGAATTTTATAAGTTCTTGTTCAGTGTTGGTCCAGATGATTTTGATATCATCAATGTAGCGGAAGTAGGCCAATGGTTTGCTGGACCAGGAGGCCAGAGAGTCACTTCCCAGGTTAGTATATTGCGGTACCATTTTTTTTTTAACTTGTTTTTATTGACATTTTTCAAAATATACAAACGCGAGGAGGGTGCAAAATTAGCCCCTGGTATTACATTTCGTGCATTTTCTCGTATGTCAAAATATGCTTACATTTAACTGTTAAAACCATAATCAGATATATATATATATATATATATATATATATATATATATACAGAATTCTCTCTTGACCTCCTAAATCCCTCTTCCACCCCCCTATAAAATAGAATAAAATAAAATAAACCACATGGTGAAATCTACTGGAGACACTCTTTTGTTTCCTCATTAGTTGTGTTTTGGAACTTTTAAGTACCGGAGGTTAGGATTCCAGCTACTCGCTGGGATCGACTTCTCGTAAACTGGTCAGCATCTTTTCGGCTATGTTATTTTTAAGTTACCCACATGATTCACATAATCCTCAATGTACTACCAGGTTGTGTTGGTGAACTGTCTCATACATTCTATTGCAATACCATTTTACTGCCCATGGTGGGTCCGGTGAGTTGCAGGTATATCTCTTTGCCAAAGGAGAAATAATTGTGTGTGAGGATGAAACTATTGAGTAGTAACACCAATTTAGGGGCAACTCCATTGGCCTCAAGGTATGCCTGGCAGGCAGTCAATCCATCTTTGTGTGGGATGTTGGAGTATAAGGATTCCAGATCCATGGTGGCCAAGATGGTGCTATCGAGGAGGGAACCTACAGTTGACAGTTTGCTCAGTAGGTCCGTGGTATCCTGCACGTAGCTGGTTATATTTCTCACCAGTGGTTTGAGGATACCTGAGATTTCTTCAGTAAGGGGTCCCACACCTGAGATAATTGGCCTCCCTGTGTTGCCAGATTTGTGTATTTTGGGAAGCATGCAGAATACACCAACCCTGGGGTTCTCCGATATGAAGTCCAAAAGTTTTATGGAGCCCACAGATAGGTTTCTGATGACCCTTCTCAATTCCCTCACATTTTTCTGAGTTGAGGACTATAGCACCACCTTTATCTGCAGGCTTAATGGTGATCTCTTTGTTGCTATTGAGTGGATAGATGGCCCTTCTTTCCCGCATATTGATATTAAGTGCTTATTTTTTCTGCTTGTCCAGTATAGTAAATTGCACCACATGTCTAAAGGAGTCTATATTTTTGTACAACATGGGTTTACCGCATCAGTGGAGAATATGAGATGACACGCTGGCCTGGTGTCCCCCTAACACAAATATAGAGACCATAAAAACTCAGTGTAGTAATTAAGTATTTATTCCTCTGCTCATCCTGTTGTGGTATTTTTTAAGTGCAAATTACTCACAACATGTATGTGCCTTTTCATTTGTATATGTATATATATATATATATATATGCCTCTTTGGATCTATTTCATTAGCCTGAGGAAGGACCCTAAGAACATTCGAAAGCTCGCTATAACAGCATGTATTTTTATTAGCCATTAAAAGTTATCATATCTACAAGATTACTTGGTTTCTCTTACTAAGAATGGTCATATTTTGCTCTACTGGCTAACCTTTTTTCATATTTATCCTGTAATACTACATTTTTCCTGTCAAAATACTTGGATGACCGTGGCTTTTCTGGCAAGATCAGCGGATTGCTAAGAGCGGGGCTGGGGGGCATTCGGCTGCTTACCCTGGGCCTCACATTCAAAGAGGATTGGCATTTGACTCAATTTCTTTAACACAGCAAAAACCACTAATGAAGCCAAGTTAATCTCTGCTATATCTGTAGTGATAATATTAATATTTAAACAATGTCGATAATTGCACTAAAAATGTTAAGTATAACTTTTACTATATTATTATTACTGCTGTTGTTGCTTTTTTAACATTCTTACCAATGGTAATAATAATATGATTATTTATATATATATATATATATATATATATATATATATATATATATATATATATATATTTCTCTATTTTTCTAAAGCAGTAAAAATGGGCTTTATTGTTTGCTTGCTGGTATCAGAATATATTAAAGGAAAAGAAGAGGTGTAATCTGAGCAATATCACAGATGAGTCATCCATAACTAATGGCTGGGAAGAAATCTACATGCTCGATGACATTTAAAGCCTGGCCATTTTGCAAACTTTGAAATATCTATTTAACACATCCTTTTTTTGGGTTTTGCATGCAGAGCAGAATTAGAGACTATGGCGGGATATTGGTGTGCACATTCATAACCTCTACGGATGCTTATATATGTTAATAGATGTTGTGATCAAGGTTATATATTCAATGTCACCTCTCCGGTTGATATTTCTTTTCATTAGAAAGAGATATGTGAAAGCAGAGATGACAGGTGCAATTATATTATAACCGACAGGTTGCTGATTGCTTAGTGACACATTATTACGAAATAAAATTGTGCTCCCTTATTACAATTCCCATTTATTTGCTGTAAGAAGTCAAAGAAAATATGAAGACAAGATAATAATAATGAGAAATTTAATAATACCCCAGCAATAAACAAAGATACATAACGGAAACTAATAACATAATAACAACCAGCGCACATAAAATAATAATATCTTGTCATGATAACATAATCATACATAATGTATGACTTCTTCTGAAATGTCTGCTTTAGTAAATACATGCATTCTTTATACAATAACAACTCTAGAGCATCTTCTCTTTCCATATGATTCCATTCCTCTGTTGTTGTCAATAAACTGACAATTATGTGATGCAGTTTCTCTTGTTGCTGCATTATATAGCAAAAGATGATAGTAACAAATGAAGAAAGACAATAACAAAAAAATGTATTCCCAATAGCAGACTCAGAGCGGTAGAGAGTAGTTGTAAGGTCTAGAATTGGTAATAGTGAAGTATATACAGGGGGTCCAAAGGCAAAAGAGATCTTTAAAGCATTGGATGGGGGTATATGTATGGGGATGCTCATTTCAGCGCTAAAATAACCAGAGGGAATCAATTTAAGACGAATTAGTGTAACCAGGAAATAATTTCTGACTATGAGGGCGAAGTCAGATAAGCGTTTTTTTGCGCACACCTATTCATTGAATTCAATGAATGGCTGAACACTGCCTCTGATGGGCTAAGCACTGTGACCAATCACAGGCAGCGCTCAGCTGTCATTCAATGAATGTCTGAGCACTGCCTGTGATTGGCTGGGCGCTCAGCCAATCAGACACAGCCCTTTCAGCAGGCTGGGATTTTTGAATCCCCGGCAGAAGAAGAAGCTTTAGAGGAGTTCCGGGGTAGCCAGCAAGAAGACGCGCTGGAGCTGCACAGTGGCGAAAAGGTGATGTATTTTTTTTTACAGTAGCTAGGGACGATTTTCAGGGAAGGGCTTATATTTCAAGCCCTTCCCTGAAAATCACTGTGGACGTTGCCTGCATCCCATTGCTTTCAATGGGGCCGGCTGCAGTATGCCGGCCCCATTGAAAGCTATGGACACAGAACTTCCGTCTCGTGCATGGAGGAGCATTTTTTTTTGCACACATAGGTGCACCAAAAAAAAAAAAACACTCGTCTGACTGTGCCCTGAAGGATAATGATAGATGTAGGACTTGAAATAAAAGTGAGCTTTATCATATTACAGAAAATATTCAAAATGACCACCACCAGAGACTATACAAAGATGTACATGGTTTAGCGTGGCAGAATAGATGACATGTAGCATTTCTGGGGTCACTGTATATGGAAAGAGAATCCTTGACTCTTATGCCTTAAAATTCAAAACAAAACCTAGAGGCATTCAGGCCGATGTTGGTAAAAACATTCTTAACTAATTATGTAATGGACTTGCATATTGCAGACACGCACATACCTGTTTAATTGGATTAAAAATTCGCTTTGCAACACTTGACACTGTTTATAGAATGTCTTATTGGATAATTTAGTAAAAATATCTTGTAGTGTAATATAATAACATAGAAACATAGTATGTAAGGCTGAAAAAAAACATATATCCAATCCAGTTCGGCCTATTACCCCCAATGTTGATCCAGAGAAAGGCAAAAAAACAACAACAACAATGAGATAGAAGCCAATTTTCCCAATAAAAGGGAAAAAATCCTTCCCGACTCCAATCTGGCAATTTGAATAATCCCCGGATCACCGACCCTTCTGAAGTTATTAATGATTATAATATATAAAATTGTATCGCTCAAAAAGGACGTCCAGGCACTTTTTGTTCTCTTTTATCGAATTTGCCATCACCACATTCTCAGGCACAGTGTTCCATAGTCTCACTGCTCTTACAGTAAAGAACCCTCTTCTATGTCGGTGTAGAAACCTCCTTTCCTCTAGACGTAGAGGATGCCTTTTTGTTACATCACAGTCCTGGGTATAAACAGATGATGGGAGAGATCTCTGTATTGTCCCCTGATATATCTATACATAGTTATTAGGTCGCCCCTCAGACGTCTTTTTTTTTCAAACTAAATAATCCCAATCCCTCCATTCCATTTTTTACTTTAGTTGCCCGCCTTCGTACCCGCTCAAGCCTTGAGTACCGATGCCTAAAACTGTCCACAATATTCCATGTCTGGTCTGACCAGTGACTTGTAAAGAGATATGTGCCTAGAGATATTTTGATGCACCCAATGATCCTATTTGCCTTGGCAGCAGCTGTCTGACACTGGTTGCTCCAGTTATGCTTACAATTAACTAAAAACCCCAAGTTCTTTCCCATGTCAGTGTTACCCAGTGGTTTCCCATTTAGTGTGTAATGGTGATGTGTATTTCCTCTACCTATGTGCATTACCTTACATTTATCACTGTTAAATCTTGTTTGCCACTTTTCTGCACAAGCCCCAACTTATTCAGATCCTCTTGCAATCTCCTTGTGTCCTCTCTTGTATTAATTGATTTACATGGTTTTGTGTCACCTGCAAATATTGATATTTTACTGCACTAATCTTCTAACAGGCCATTAATAAATATATTAAAGAGAATAGGGTCCAGTACTGCCCCCTGTGGTACCTCACTAGTAACGGTGACCCATTGAGAGTATGTAACATTTATAACCCCCCTCTGCTCTCTAATACCCACTTACACACTTTCCCCCCCAGACCAAGCATTCTCATTTTATATACCAACCTTTTATGTGGCACAGTATCAAACGCCTTGGAAAAGTCCAGATACACAAGATTCAGTGACTCTCCCCGATCCAGTCTAGAACTTACCTCCTCGTAGAAGTTGATCGGGTTGCTGTAACAGAAGCGGTCTCTCATAAACCCATGCTGATATAGAGTTATACAGCTATTTTCCTTGAGGTACTCCAGGGTAGCATCTCTTAGAAACCCTTCAAATATTTTACTCACAATAAAAGTAAGACTTACTGGCTTATAGTTTCCAGGTTCGATTTTTGATCCCTTTTTGAATAACGGCACCACATTAGCTATGTGCCAATCCAGCAGAACAGGCCCTGTCACTATAGGGTCCTTAAATATAAGCAACAAGGAGCTGTGTATAACATTATTTAGTTCCCTTAAAACAGGGGTGTCAAACTCATTTTCACCGAGGGCCACATCAGGCTTTTGGTGACCTTCAAAGGGCCGATTGTAAGAAAGTATAGTAAGGGCGCGTTCACACAAGCGTATTTGCGCACATAATATGCAGTGAATAGAAGCCATTGATTTCAATGAATTCATTCACATGATGTATATTTTCACACAGTCATTGAAGTGAATGGGCCGCGCAAATGCGTGGTGAATGCGCAAGAAAGCTGTGTATTCACTTCATATTTGCTTACCATTTCAGTGGGCCCATCTGCGTTCTTTTTTGCGTGTGCAAATAAATATGCAGCGTATTTGTGCGACCGAAATACAATTACGCCCGTGTGATCGAACCCTAATAGTGACCCCTATAGTGGCCCCAGTAGTAATAGTGTCCCCTATAGTGGTCGCAGTAGTCATAGTGACTCTGATGGTGGCCCCAGTAAAAATAGTGACTCTCATAGTGGCTCCAGTAAAAATAGTGATCCCCACAGTGGCCAAATTAGTAATAGCGACCCCCACAGTGGCCAAATTAGTAATAGCAACCCCCACAGTGGCCAGATTAGTAATAGCGACCCTCACAGTGGCCCTAGTAGTAATAACCCCCACAGTGGCCCCAGTAGTAAGAATGACCCCCACAGTGGCCCCAGTAGTAAGAACGGCCCCCACAGTGGCCCTAGTAGTAATAGCGACTCCCACAGTGGCCCCAGTAGTAACAGGGTACCCCACAGTAGCCCAGTAGTAATAGCGACCACCCACAGTAATAATATTAACCCCCTCAGTAGTAATAACCCCACAGTAATATTATCCCCCTCAGCAATATTAACCCTCTCATAGTAATATTAACCCCCCTCAGTAATAATATTATCCCCGTCAGTAATATTAACCCCCCCCAGTAATATTAACCCCCATAGCAATATTAACCCCCATAGCAATTTTAACCCCCCTCAGAAACATTAACCCCCCACTAATCTGATCGAACTTGACCTTCCTGAAGTTTTGTTTTTCGTTGTTCCCCTATGGAATTCCCTCTTGAAGGACAAATTGAAATGCATTATATTATGGTCACTATTTCCCAGGTGCCCCACATCTGCACCCATGTTATTCTGTCAGGTCTATTGGTTAATATTTAGTCCAAATAGCTGTCCCCCTAGTCACGTCCTGTACAAGTTGGGTGAAGTAATTTTCTTTAGTAATTGACAGAAAGTTATTACTTTTATGAGATCTTCAGTTTCGGCTTCATAGTTTATATCTAGATAGTTAAAGTTCCCTGTAATAATTACCTCATTGTGATTTGTTGCTTCATCAATTTGTTTCAATAATAGATTTTCAGTAGCTTCTGTTATATTTGTTGGTTCTATAGAAAACCCCTATGAGGATTTTATTGTTGTTTTTTCTCTCCATTTATTTCTACCCATAGAGACGCCACATGTTCATCTCCCTCCCATATATCTTCTCGTAATGTGGGCTTTAAACAGGATTTTACAAAAAGGAAAACCCCTCCCCCTTTCTGTTTTTTACGACCCCTTCTAAACAGACTGTAACCCTGTAAGTTCACCACCCAGTCACAGCTTTCATTCAGCCAGGTCTCCGTTATTCCCCCTATGTCATAGTTTTCCTACAACATTATTACTTCTAGTTTGTCTACTTTATTGGCCAGACTTCCAGCATTAGTCATCAATGGTAGATAAGTCACTGCAGTCAAAGGGAGGTGGGAGTCCATCAAGGATTGATGCTACAGTCTACTCTCAGTCTCTAGGATTGACATTCAACTTCACTCCCCCAGATTCTTTTTTGCCACAAACCCACTGATAGATGCTAAATATAATATTGTGTAGTTTTTCCATATCTTGCTGATAAACTATCTGTATATTCTGTTTGAAACTTTTGGTTATCATTCTTCATAACTTAAATGTCGTTTGATATCTTGCATATACACTACCGTTCAAAAGTTTGGGGTCACATTGAAATGTCCTTATTTTTGAAGGAAAAGCACTGTACTTTTCAATGAAGATAACTTTAAACTAGTCCTAACTTTAAACAAATGCACTCTATACATTGCTAATGTGGTAAATGACTATTCTAGCTGCAAATGCCTGTTTTTTTGTGCAAAATCTACAAAGGTGAATAGAGGCCCATTTCCAGCAACTATCACTCCAGTGTTCTAATGGTACAATGTGTTTGCTCATTGGCTCAGAAGGCTAATTGATGATTAGAAAACCCTTGTGCAATCATGTTCACACATCTGAAAACAGTCTAGCTCGTTACAGAAGCTACAAAACTGACCTTCCTGTGAGCAGATTGAGTTTCTGGAGCATCACATTTGTGGGGTCAATTAAACGCTCAAAATGGCCAGAAAAAGAGAACTTTCATCTGAAACTCGACAGTCTATTCTTGTTCTTAGAAATGAAGGCTATTCCATGTGAGAAATTGCTAAGAAATTGAAGATTTCCTACAACGGTGTGTACTACTCCCTTCAGAGGACAGCACAAACAGGCTCTAACCAGAGTAGAAAAAGAAGTGGGAGGCCGCGTTGCACAACTAAGCAAGAAGATAAGCACATTAGAGTCTCTAGTTTGAGAAACAGACGCCTCACAGGTACCCAACTGGCATCTTCATTAAATAGTACCCGCAAAACACCAGTGTCAACATCTACAGTGAAGAGGCGGCTGCGGGATTTTGGGCTTCAGGGCAGAGCGGCAAAGAAAAAGCCATATCTGAGACTGGCCAATAAAAGAAAAAGATTAAGATGGGCAAAAGAACACAGACATTGGACAGAGGAAGACTGGAAAAAAGTGTTGTGGACGGATGAATCCAAGTTTGAGGTGTTTGGATCACAAAGAAGAACGTTTGTGAGACGCAGAACAAATGAAAAGATGCTGGAAGAATGCCTGACGCCATCTGTTAAGCATGGTGGAGGTAATGTGATGGTCTGGGGTTGCTTTGGTGCTGGTAAGGTGGGAGATTTGTACAGGGTAAAAGGGATTCTGAATAAGGAAGGCTATCACTCCATTTTGCAATGCCATGCCATACCCAGTGGACAGCGCTTGATTGGAACCAATTTCATCCTACAACAGGACAATGACCCTAAACACACCTCCAAATTGTGCAAGAACTATTTACAGCAGAAGCAGGCAGCTGGTATTCTATCGGTAATGGAGTGGCCAGCGCAGTCACCAGATCTGAACCCCATTGAGCTGTTGTGGGAGCAACTTGACCGTATGGTACGCCAGAAGTGCCCATCCAACCAATCCAACTTGTGGGAGATGCTTCTAGAAGCGTGGGGTGCAATTTCACAAGCTTACCTCAACAAATTAACAGCTAGAATGTCAAAGGTGTGCAATGCTGTAATTGCTGCAAAAGGAGGATTCTTTGACGAAAGCAAAGTTTGATGTAAAAACAATGTTATTTCAAATACAAATCATTATTTCTAACCTTGTCAATGTCTTGACTCTATTTTCTATTCATTTCACAACGCATGGTGGTGAATAAGTGTGACATGGAAAACACAAAATTGTTTGGGTAACCCAAACTTTTGAACGGTAGTGTAAATCTTCCTTTAGCACTTTAAGTAAAATTGATTAATATTTGGTCTTTGGGGATTTGAACCCATTTTTGCCTTGGTACCGACCATAAAACATTTAGTGTGCAGTGGTGGGATAATTTGAACTGCAACAATGTTGGCTGGATTTTTGTATCCTTGTTTTCATACTATCTACAAATCCAGGGATGTAGTGAGGTGTGATGTGAGATGAAAGGGTTAAAAGGGAGGCTGCAATTAAACCCAGTGGGTTGTTAGGTATGCTAGACAGCTATATTAGAAATGGGTTTATAACGTTCTAGTATTGATACCCCTGGGGTGAATAGTGGGTTATAGCTCTTAGGCTGTGTTCCAGACATGTTGGACACCGATATGATTTGTAGGTTGGAAAGTTCCATGTGTCCAGATACTCACTGGGATGGGATAGCACATTTGTTTTTTTTTGGTGACTAACTTTTTGTGAAATTTGGTGAAAAATGTATTTTGTGACTTTTGTTTTTTCCGTAATGTATGAAAACAAATATATGACGAGCCTGCTTTTGTTTTTTTATTTGTCTCTTATTGTGTGATCTGTCTAGATGTCATATGGTTATATGGGATATATGGTTCAGTTTAAGCAGCGGCTGTTCAGTAGTGTATGGCCGCTGTGTTATCTCAATGGAGAGGGGCGGGAGAGCAAGAGGAGAGAAATCTCCTGCAGCCTCCGCGACTCCTGCTGGCCGCGCTGTGTGCGAGCCAGCTCTGCTAGCTCCCGTCTGACAGCATGAGAGCGCGGATACACAGAGACGAGTGTCGGGCATTGTTTGCCTGACAGTCGTCCCGTGTAAATGGACCTTTCCCTCATGCAATGCTGAAAATATATCTTTTGAACCTAGATAGGTATTTCTGAGGACACCCTGTATTCTTATGCTAAAGAAGTTGTCCAGGGTTAGAAAAATATGTCTGCTTTCTTCCAAACACAGTGCCACCATTGTCCATTGCTACTAAGCTCCCATTCATGTCAATGGAGCTGAGATGCAATACCATACACAAACCTATGGACAAGGGCTGTGCTATGTTTGGAAGAAAGCTTCCATGTTTTTCCAACTCTGGACAGCCCCTTTAACGCATTGATTGAAAATTATATGCATTGTCTTCTTGCAGTAGGTTTCTATTGCTGTCAATACCTGCAATACTGATAGGTAAATTTTATCTTGCAATGTCAGCCAATTGTAAGAGCGTAGCTCAGCTTCATGAGGGAACCTCAAAGTTGGAAATGAACTTTGCTTTGTAACTATTGCAGATACTGTATATCATCTGGGCAACCTTCTAATGATCAGCTGATTGACAGTGGTTGCATTAGTGAAATCTCTGGAAATTAGCCGGTATCACTGGGAGAAGCTGCACATAGCCGCACTTTTCTCCTGCAGTGGACAGTGCTGGGAAAATGTTGTATTACAATATGAACATTCAAATATATAGCTGGCCATATAATACATGGTTACACTGTGTTTTCCAGATCAGAAAACTCTTTTTACAGCAGCTATTCATTGTGGCTAACAAATGGGAGTCTTAAGATGAGGTCCGAGAATTAGCCCCGCCCCCGTCCCGCCTCTCCTCATTGAAAATAGTGCAGAGGGGCGGAAAGGAGGCAGAGAGGGGGCAGGAGCTCAGTTCCTGCTCTGAGGCTCTTCCATCCTCCCCCCCCCTGCACACAAGAAGATCGTATATCGGTCCCGGCTGCAGAGAGAAGAACTGCGCATGCGCGGATGAGAAGGGGCTTGTTCCCGCGCCGACAAGAGCTGGCCCGACAAGAAGAGAAGATTCTTGTGGTAACCAGGGATGACGGAGGAGCAACACAGGGGGGGGCATCCCTTCAGGTAAGTCCAAAACTTCTGTTTGCTTCATTTTCCATGCACAATGTATATTACAAAGTGCATGGAAATTGGCAAACAGAAGTAATGAGACCTAATGTTTATGGCCGGACAACCCCTTTAATCTTAAAGGGGTTGTCTCGCGGCAGCAAGTGGGGTTATACACTTCTGTATGGCCATATTAATGCACTTTGTAATATACATCGTGCATTAAATATGAGCCATACAGAAGTTATTCACTTACCTGCTCCGTTGCTAGCTTCCCCGTCGCCATGGATCCGTCTAATTCTGATGTCTTCTTGCTTTTTTAGACGCGCTTGAGCTGTGCGGTCTTCTCCCCTTCTCCTAGGTCCAGGCACGAGCTGCGTTCTGGCTCCGCCCCCTTCTACGCGTCATCGTGTAGCTCCGCCCCATCACGTGTGCCGATTCCAGCCAATCAGGAGGCTGGAATCGGCAATGGACCGCACAGAGCCCACGGTGCACCATGGGAAAGGACCTGCGGTGCATCGTGGGTGAAGATCCCGGCAACCATCTTGGTGAAGGAAGAAGAAGGAAGAAGGAAGACGTCGCAGAGCGGGGATTCGGGTAAGTAATATGTATTTTTTTTTTTAACACATCCCTTGGGGTTGTCCTGCGCCGAACGGGGGGCCTATGGAAAAAAAAAAAACGTTTCGGCGCGAAACAACCCCTTTAATGGCCTTATAGGACATATAAACTGATGTCTGAAACAGTCAATCTCTTTAAAGGGGTTATCTAGGCTGAAAATAATCCTGGCTAACAGCTCAAAGTGCTGCCTAAACATAGAAAAGTCATACTTTTCTTACCATTTCTGTTCTAACAATGCCCAGTCCATACTGCTTACCACTTTCTGCCCACAGATGCAATAATGTTCCATAACAGGACATATGACCGCTGTAGTTAGTCACTGGCCAAATACAGTGATTGGTTGTAGCACGTATGTGTCCCTGGTGTTGGTGATGTAATCTGTTGTATCAGTGGGAAGCCTGATTGTGCATTTATCTTCTTTGACTCTGATAGGTGTGATTTGGTGTACACCTGGGGGCAATTAGGGAGCGTGTTTAGTTCCTTCCTGGCCTGGGCTCTGTGCTAGTCAATTTAAGTGCAGTCTCCTTCTGCTGTGGAGTGAGGACATTACTGGATCCGGTTTCCATGGTTCTTTCAGCAGTCCTCTCAGATAAGTTTAGAGATTCTTTACTGAGATTTATACTTGGAGGTTTTGTTTTACTCTTATGTAGGTTTTCCTTTGTCATTTGCTAGGGTTAGTGAGTGGCACAGGCACAAGGGTGGGTGCGTCCTTATCAGGGCAGGACATCCACTAATCGGCAGGGGTTGTCACCTTCTAGTTCTCCTTACGGAAAGTTTCCCTACTTTGTTTATTCTACCTGGTAGTGCAGTGAGTACCTGGTGGTATGGTTTGGAGATGTTATATTTTGCTTTGCAGTTATTGCTCGCACAAAACAGACATGAGATCATCTCTATAGCAGGAAGTGGAAAAAAGTAGGGGAGCAGGCACCAGCAGAACAGAAAAGGATGGGGTCTGGGAGAAGTGGTTAAATTTTCCTTTATGTTTGGGCAGCACTCTGAGCTGTTTCCAATTTTTTTTCTGCCCGGAAAACTCTTTGAATTAGAATGGATGTCAAGTGCCCGGACGCATTGCTGACAAACCTCACACAATAATGATTGACCCAAAACTATTATTGCAATCTATGTAAACCAAGAGTTAGAAACAGTTCACAAAATGCAGTGGAAGCATCTTCCACGCAGTAAACACTCCTATTTTAAATTTCCATTTCTAATTCAAGGGGGTCTAAATTGTAACTATTCTGAATATTTCACATTAGTTCTTGTAGCAAAATACAGGATAAGTTTATCACATTTTTTTCAAACATATCACAGTTTCTGCAGATCATAATCATAATTTGCTAATTACTTCACAGCCTCCTAACAAAACAATTATAAAGATAAATGGCTGCCATCATTAGTGCTAAAACTGAGAAATAACTTTTGAATTTAAGAAGACTTTAATATCCAAACTTTAACATAGCACTTAGTGAGTTTAAACTTTTTAGAATCAGGCAAATATATAAACGTTTAACATTGTAACATAGGATATAAGGATGAAAAAATACATATGCCCATCCTGTTCAGCCTGTTTCCCTCCCAAAGGCAAAAAAAACCCAAAAAACAATGGGGTAAAAGCCAATTTTCCCCATTTAAGAGGGGAAAAAATTCCTTCCTGACTCCAATCTGGCAATCTGAATAATCGCTGGAACAACAAACCCTCTAAATTAATTAATTAATAACTATAGCCTGTAATATTGTGATGCTCAAAAAAGGCGTCCAGGCCCCTCTTGAACTCTTTTATCGAGTTCACCATCACCATGTCCTCGGGCAGAGAGTTCCATAGTCTCACTGCTCTTACAGTAAATAACCCCCTTCTATGCTGGTGTAGAAACCTTTTAGATGGGAGAGATCTCTGTATCGTCCCCTGATATATGTATACATAGTTATTAGGTGGACCCCCTCAGCTGTCTTTTTTCTAAACTAAATAACCACAATTTTGATAACCTCTCTAGGTATTGTAGTTCGCCTATTCCGTTTATTACTTTAGTTGCCCGCCTTTGTACCCGCTCAAGCTCTAATATGTCCTTCTTCAGTACCGGTGCCCAAAACTGAACACAATATTTCTAATAAAACAATTATAATGACAAATGGCTGCCATCATTAGTGCTAAGAGAAATAACTTTTGAATATAATAAAAAGGTAATATGATATCCAAACTTTAGCTTAGCACTTAATGATATGAACAGTTTTGAAATCAGGAAAAGATCTGACCTCTTGCCTTAGAGGAAACTAAAACACTTACTATGTCTATCAGTTAAGTAGGCCATGTACACAGTTCAGTCTTACTTTCAATGTCGGCAGCTCTTTGCCCATGAAGGTAGTGATATGTTATGGGCTGGCTTGATGGGTATTTAGGGTGTACGATAACTTGTCTGCTCACATATCACTAGTTGTTGTCATGAGTAAAAGGAGTGATTTATCAGAGTTGCAAAAAGGGATGATTATTGGCTTTCGGCCAAGGGTAGCAGTATATCTCAAACAGCGCAGTTTGTCAACTGTTCGCATGATGCTGTGGTGGAAGTGTATCATGAGTGGACAATTTACACCATTGCAACCTTCTCTAGTGAGTTTAATCTTCTGCTTCATGGAACAAATGGATGTTGGCATGTTAGGCGAGAAACATCAGAGAACAAATACCCCACAACCATTGCTGGTAGAACAAAATCTGGTAATGGCAGCATTATTTTCTGGAGAATTTTTTTCATGCCATTCTCTGGGCCCACTCGTCCATGTGGAAGACATTCTTAACTGATTTGGTTATGAATCCATCCTTGCAGGTCGCGTACACTCGTAGATGTTGCTTGTATTCCCTGAAGAGATGGAATCCTTCAGTAAGAGAATGCAACATGCCACATGGCTAGAAATGTACAACAGTTGTTTGAAAAGTATGATCAAGACTTTCAAGTCCTTCCCTGGCACCCTAATTCTCCAAACGTGAGCAACTGTGGGACTACCTCGATCATTGTGTTCACTTTATGGATCCTCTCACATGCACCCTTCAGCAACTGTGGGATGCATTGCAGCCAGCATGGCGCCAGATAGCTGAGACAACCTACCCGCAACTTATTGAGTCACTCCCAGCACGTCTAGCTGCTGTCCATGTGGCACACAGTGGTTACAATGGATATTAGCTGGTGGTCATAATAATGTGACTTGACTCTCTACATGCAATAGATGTTGCTATTTCCATATTCTGGGTAGTGATGAGCGAACTTTTGAAAAGTTTGAAATGGCCTGCTCACTGAACCTATGTAAAAAGTTTGATTTTGTCTGAATTAGTTGGAAGTTCAGGAAAACCTCTAAAACTGGTGTATAGCATTGTCTGTTAGCCATAATAGCCCTGTATAACACTTTGAGAATGTTATACAGGCCTTTTAATGCTCTTAGACAGTGTTATACAAGTAGTGTATCCACTCCAAAGAACAGTGATGATCACCCACTGCTTGTCTATCCTAAAGAAAACCCAAAAAATATCCCTCCTTCATAAGACTAATGGCACTCGTGCATTACACAGACCATTTGTTGATTTCTATGATTTCTCTGGTGGCAGTATTCAACGGGAATTCAACACTACAATACAATCATATCCTTTTCCAACTGTCCCCTACTTAAGCGTTTGAATACAACAAAGGGCAATATCTGCATGAAGTCCATATGGTCTTCCAGTATTTGTTTGGGTTTCCTCTGACTTCCCCAAATTTCCTCCCATATACTAAAACCATAGGTTAATTGGCTTTACATATGTCAGGTTTCTATTTACCCACCAGGCCATGTTTTTACCTCTCTCCAACCAACCTTATTCTTCATTGATGATGTATGATGTCATCATGCTCAAACTTACCCTTCAGTCTTCTTGTTGCTCTTTTTTGTGTTCATTCTCCATGCACTATTTAGCCTTTCTGACACCATTAATGCTTGTGATGTTGACCTGGCTGTCTTAATATTATGTAATTACCATCTGCACTTCAATTCCTGGTTACCAGGTGGTATTATGTAATACTCTAAGCCAAGTTCAGTAAGTGAAAAAGAGGGCTTGATTGGAAACGTCATTAGAGTCCACCATCTAGAAGCACTTTGGTCCACTAGATGTTGAAAGTGTGCTTCAGGAATATCGGCCCTTGTGAACAGGATAGTTTCTTGCAGTTGCTGCAAATTTAATGGATGCACTAACATACTCCAAACAGCTGACAGGAAGGGTTCATCAATTCATGCTGCTTCTTTTGCCCACTTGAGACCTGCCTTTTTGTTTCTCTTAGACAGAAATGGAACTCCAACTGGTCAGCTACTGTTATAGCCCATCTTAACTAAAGAACGATGAGTTGCGTGTTCGGACTTCTGCAGTTTGCTTGACTGTGCACTAGCTGTACACCAGAATGATTCTTGACATCCTGTTCTGAACCCATTCATGAACAAGTTGCTTATGTCCACAGAAACCTCTCTCAATGAATGGTTTTCCTTGATCCCACCATTCCCGTTATACTCTCCACACCATTCCATAAGAAAACTCCTCAAGTTTGGCAGTTTTAGAGCCCCGGCCTGGACTAGTCTAGCACCAATGACCAGGCCTCGATCAAAGTTACTCAAATTGCTCAATTTTCCAATTCTAATTGAAATTCACAATAAACTGATCCACAGAAAACTTGATCACTTGATTTTATGCCATACTCCAGGGCCACATGTCTAATTTCCACACAGAGAAGCTCAAAATGAAAGTGGTGATCTAATAAAGTGGCCATTCAGAGTGTTTTCTCTTACTGTAGAGTGTTTTCAACATGCTGTAATGGTGAATAATGTACAGTAAGCACAATTAGTGAACAAAAATATCCCACAAAAATATACAATATCATAAAAAATATCTAAGTAACACAAAGGCAAATAATTAAAAACTATTAACTGAACATTAGAGATGAGCGAGCACCAAAAATCTCGGGTGCTTGTTACTCGAGTCGAACTTCCCGCGATGCTCGAGGGTTCGTTTCGAGTAACGAACCCCATTGAAGTCAATGGGCGATTCGAGCATTTTTGTATATCGCCGATGCTCGCTAAGGTTTTCATTTGTGAAAATCTGGGAAATTCAAGAAAGTGATGGGAACGACACAGAAACGGATAGGGCAGGCGAGGGGCTACATGTTGGGCTGCATCTGAAGTTCCCAGGTCCCACTATTAAGCCACAATAGCGGCAAGAGTGCCCCCCCTCCCAACAATTTGTACTTCTGAAAAACCCTCATTAGCAAGGCATACCTTAGCTAAGCACCACACTACCTCCAACAAAGCACAATCACTGCCTGCATGACACTCTGCTGCCACTTCTCCTGGGTTACATGCTGCCCAACCCCCCCGCACGACCCAGTGTCCACAGCGCACACCAAAGTGTCCCTGCGCAGCCTTCAGCTGCCCTCATGCCACACGCTGGCATCATAGCCACACCACCCTCATGTCTATTTATAAGTGCATCTACCATGAGGAGAAACCGGAGGCACACACTGCAGAGGGTTGGCAGGGCCAGGCAGCGACCCTCTTTAAAAGGGGCTGGGCGATAGCCCACAGTGCTGTACAGAAGCAATGAGAAATCCAATCCTATGCCACCTCCATCTGGAGCTGCACACGTGGGCATAGCAATGGGGAATCCATGTGCCACACACTATTCATTCTGTCAAGGTCTCGCATAGCTCAATCGACACTGCAAGGGGAAAGTCTGCGCTCTGCCCCCTACCCAAGTCAGTCAGTGTCTTTGTGCCAGACAGGTCAAACACCGCGATGGGAGCTAAGTTTGCACCAACAGCATAGGTGGGTCCTAGGAAACCCAAGACATGAAACAAAAATTGATCTGACCGGCCAAACATGGCAGACTTGCACCGCGCCCACGACATAGGCCTCGGCCCACAGCTTCAGCAATCCTAGGCTGGAAGCGGACTTTCACTGCACCCAGGACATAGACCTCTGCACAAACCCTCAGCAATCGCGGGCCTACAGCGGACTCCTATGCTAGCGTAGCTGTGCACGTCTCATTAGTGCTGTATTGCTCCTGTAGTTTGTCCCAATGCAGTGCCCCGGATAGCAGAGCTAACGTCAGATTAAATACAGGCGGGCTTCGGCCCACACTGCATGCCCCAGTCAGACCGGGGTTTTTTATAAATAGTCACAGGCAGGTACAACTCCGTGTGGACCGACAGCATGGGTGGGTCCCAGGAAGCCACCGGCGGTACATAAATAAATCCCATTGCAGTGCCCTGCTCAGCAGAGTTAACGTCACATACAATACAGGTGGGCTTCGGCCCACAGTGCATGCCCCAGTCAGACTGGGGTTCTTTATAAGTAGACACATGCAGTTACAACTCTGTGTGGACCGACAGCATAGGTGGGTCCCAGGAAGCCACCGGCTGTACATAAATAAATCCCATTGCATTGCCCAGCACAGCTGAGGTAACGTCAGATTAAATACAGGTGGGCTTCGGCCCACACTGCATGCCCCAGTCTGATTGGGGTTTTTAATACATAGACACTGGCAGGTACAAATCCCTAATGTGAAGTCCGTGTGGACCCAAAGCATGGGTGGCTCCCTGGAACCCATCGGCGGTACATAAAAGCCTGTAGTGAGACCTAGGTGCGTATGACTGAGCTACTGTAATTCACAGCACAGAACCAGTCAAGTGGTCAAAGGGCAGTGGTAGGCCTTAAGTATTTTGCTACAATTTTTTTAAATGGTGAGGTGAAAAACCAGACAGACCCTGTATGCAGCGTATATATGTATACTGTTTCCGTGTGGGGGGATGACGGCGATCATGTAATGGACACAGCAGAGCCAGGAAACAATTATGCGCAAGCCTGCTGTAACGCTTAGCTGGGTATTAATTAGCGACTACTACCCCCAGCAGACATGCAGGAAACTGAAGACTGTCACAGGCAGCCCAAATATAGTATTTTTCCCCAATTTTTTTGAAAAAGCCCACTGCCTATATAGCCAGTATACCACTGTCCCTGCCTCACCAGTACTGCCCCTATACTCTGTAAAATGACTGCAGACTGAGGACGCTATGGTCTGCACGCCCGATATACCAAAAAAAAAAAAAGTTGTGCAACACTGCTAAAAGCAGCCTCAACAGTACTGCACATGGTCAGATGTGGCCCTAAGAAGGACCGTTGGGGTTCTTGAAGACGAATATAACACCTAACACTCTCCCTATAGCAGCTACAGCAAGACAGCACTTTCCCTGATCTCTGTCAGAATGCATCTGTGGCGAGCCGCGGGCGGGGCAGATTTAAATACTCTGGTGTCATCTGATCTCCCCAGCCACTCACTGCAGGGGGGTGGGATAGGGCTGGAACGTCACAGGAGGAAGTTGTAATGCCTTCCCTGTCTTTCTATTGGCCAGAAAAGCGCGCAAATTTCTCAGGGAAGAAAATGGAAGTGACTCGAACACCGCGTAGTGCTCATCTCGAGTAACGAGCATCTCGAACACGCTAATACTCGAACGAGTATCAAGCTCGGACGAGTACGCTCGCTCATCTCTACTGAACATTAGAGATGAGCGAACACCAAAATGTTTGGGTGTTCGTTATTTGGAACGAACTTCCCGCGATGCTCGAGGGTTCGTTTCGAACAACGAACCCCATTGAAGTCAATGGGCGACCAGAGCATTTTTGTATTTCGCCGATGCTCGCTAAGGTTTTCATGTGTGAAAATCTGGGCAATTCAACAAAGTGATGGGAACGACACAGCAACGGATAGGGCAGGCGAGGGGCTACATGTTGGGCTGCATCTCAAGTTCACAGGTCCCACTATTAAGCCACAATACCGGCAAGAGTGGCCCCCCCCCCCTCCCAATAACTTTTACTTCTGAAAAGCCCTCATTAGCATGGCATACCTTTGCTAAGCACCACACTAGCTACAACAAAGCACAATCACTGCCTGGATGACACTCCACTGCCACTTCTCCTGGGTTACATGCTGCCCAACCGCCCCCCCTCCCCCCCCACAGCGCACACCAAAGTGTCCCTGGGCAGCCTTCAGCTGCCCTCATGCCACACCACGCTCATGTCTATTTAGAATTGCGTCTGCCATGACGAGGGACCGCAGGCACACACTGCAGAGGTTGGCACGGCTAGGCAGCGACCCTCTTTAAAAGTGGCGGAGCGATAGCCCACAATGCTGTACAGAAGCAATGAGAAATAGAATCCTGTGCCACCGCCATCAGGAGCTGCACACGTGGGCATAGCAATGGGGAACCTATGTGCCACACACTATTCATTCTGTCAAGGTGTCTGCATGCCCCAGTCAGACCGGGCTTTTTAATTCATAGACACAGGCAGGTACAACTCCCTATTGTGAAGTCCCTGTCGACCCACAGCATGGGTGGCTCCCTGGAACCCACCGGCGGTACACAGAAATATCCCATTGCATTGCCCAACACAGCTGAGGTAGTAATGTCGTGCTTCGGCCCACACTGCATGCCCCAGTCTGACTGGGGTTCTTTATAAGTGTACAGATGTAGTAAAAACTCTGTGTGCACCTACAGCATGGGTGGGTGCCAGGAAGCCACCGGCGGTACATAGAAATATCCCATTGCATTGCCCAACACAGCTGAGGTAGTAATGTTGTGCTTAACCCTTTCCAATCCAATTTGTATATGGTTTTCCTAGGGGGCTTACTCTTTTTCTGCTGTTATACAACGGCGCTATATGCTGGCTAAAGCCAGTACTGCATGAGCTGACACGTAGGATAGGCTCCGACAGCAGAGAGGCTGGCAATATACAGTAAGAGAACCCCGACGGACGTCTACCAACAACGGAGCTGTACAGCCTTAAACCCTAATGTCTTCACAGGTCACACAGTGGACTGGAAAGGGTTAATGCAGGTGGGTTTCGGCCCACACTGCATGCCCCAGTCAGACTGGGGTTCTTTACAAGTGGACACATGTAGGTTAAACTCCCTGTGGACCCACTGCCTGGGTGGGTGCCAGGAAGCCACCGGCGGTACATAGAAATATCCCATTGCATTGCCCAACACAGCTGAGGTAGTAATGTCGTGCGTAATACAGGTGGGCTTCGGCCCAAACTGCATGGCCCAGTCAGACGGGTTCTTTAGAAGTGTACAGATGTATTAAAAACTCAGTGTGCACCTACAGCATGGGTGGCTCCCTGGAACCCACCGGCGGTACATAAAAATATCCCATTGCATTGCCCAACACAGCTGAGGTAACGTCAGCTGTAATGCAGGTGGGCTAAAAATTAATTTGATTACACTGTAGGCGAGGGCCCACAAAAATTGCTGTATCAACAGTACTAATGTACATCCCAAAAATTGGCCATGGCCAGCCAAGAGGGCAGGTGAAACCCATTAATCGCTTTGGTTAATGTGGCTTAAGTGGTAACTAGGCCTGGAGGCAGCCCAGTGTAACGAAAAATTGGTTCAAGTTAAAGTTCCAATGCTTTTAAGCGCATTGAAACTTATAAAAATTGTTCTGAAAAATTATTTGAGTGAGCCTTGTGGCCCTAAGAAAAATTGCCCGTTCAGCGTGATTACGTGAGGTTTCAGGAGGAGGAGCAGGAGGAGGAGGAGGAGGAATATTAGACACAGATTGATGAAGCAGAAATGTCCCCGTTTTGGATGGTGAGAGAGAACGTAGCTTCCATCCGCGGGTGCAGCCTACGTATTGCTTACGTATCGCTGCTGTCCGCTGGTGGAGAACAGAAGTCTGGGGAAATCCAGCCTTTGTTCATCTTGATGAGTGTTAGCCTGTCGGCACTGTCGGTTGACAAGCGGCTACGCTTATCTGTGATGATTCCCCCAGCCGCACTAAACACCCTCTCCGACAAGACGCTAGCCGCAGGACAAGCAAGCACCTCCAGGGCATACAGCGCTAGTTCAGGCCACATGTCCAGCTTCGACACCCAGTAGTTGTAGGGGGCAGAGGCGTCACCAAGGATGGTCGTGCGATCCGCTACGTACTCCCTCACCATCCTTTTACAGTGCTCCCGCCGACTCAGCCGTGACTGGGGAGCGGTGACACAGTCTTGGTGGGGAGCCATAAAGCTGGCCAGGCCCTTAAAGACTGTTGCACTGCCTGGGATGTACATGCTGCTCGATCTACGCACATCCCCTGCTACCTTGCCCTCGGTACTGCGCCTTCTGCCACTAGCGCTGTCGGCTGGGAATTTTACCATCAGCTTGTCCGCAAGGGTCCTGTGGTATAGCAACACTCTCAAACCCCTTTCCTCTTCGGGAATCAGAGTGGGCAGGTTCTCCTTATACCGTGGATCGAGCAGTGTGTACACCCAGTAATCCGTCGTGGCCAGAATGCGTGCAACGCGAGGGTCACGAGAAAGGCATCCTAACATGAAGTCAGCCATGTGTGCCAGGGTACCTGTACGCAACACATGGCTGTCTTCACTAGGAAGATCACTATCAGGATCCTCCTCCTCCTCCTCCTCAGGCCATACACGCTGAAAGGATGACAGGCAATCAGCCGGTGTACCGTCAGCAGCGGGCCAAGCTGTCTCTTCCCCCTCCTCCTCATCCTCCTCATGCTCCTCCTCCTCCTCCTGTACGCGCTGAGAAATAGACAGGAGGGTGCCCTGACTATCCAGCGGCATACTGTCTTCCCCCGCCCCCGTTTCCGAGCGCAAAGCAGCTGCCTTTATGGTTTGCAGGGAATTTCTCAAGATGCATAGCAGAGGAATGGTGACGCTAATGATTGTAGCATCGCCGCTCACCACCTGGGTAGACTCCTCAAAATTACCAAGGACATGGCAGATGTCTGCCAACCAGGCCCACTCTTCTGAAAGGAATTGAGGAGGCTGACTCCCACTGCGCCGCCCATGTTGGAGTTGGTATTCGACTATAGCTCTACGCTGTTCATAGAGCCTGGCCAACATGTGGAGCGTAGAGTTCCACCGTGTGGGCACGTCGCACAGCAGTCGGTGCACTGGCAGCTTAAAGTGATGTTGCAGGGTGCACAGGGTGGCAGCGTCCGTGTGGGACTTGCAGAAATGTGCGCAGAGCCGGCGCGCCTTTACGAGCAGGTCTGACAAGCGTGGGTAGCTTTTCAGAAAGCGCTGAACCACCAAATTAAAGACGTGGGCCAGGCATGGCACGTGCGTGAGGCTGCCGAGCTGCAGAGCCGCCACCAGGTTACGCCCGTTGTCACACACGACCATGCCCGGTTGGAGGCTCAGCGGCGCAAGCCAGCGGTCGGTCTGCTCTGTCAGACCCTGCAGCAGTTCGTGGGCCGTGTGCCTCTTATCGCCTAAGCTGAGTAGTTTCAGCACGGCCTGCTGACGCTTGCCCACCGCTGTGCTGCCACACCGCGCGACACCGACTGCTGGCGACATGCTGCTGCTAACACATCTTGATTGCGAGACAGAGGAGGAGGAGGAGGAGGAGGGTGCTTTAGTGGAGGAAGCATACACCTCCGCAGATACCAGCACCGAGCTGGGGCCCGCAATTCTGGGGGTGGGTAGGACGTGAGCGGTCCCAGGCTCTGACTCTGTCCCAGCCTCCACTAAATTCACCCAATGTGCCGTCAGGGAGATGTAGTGGCCCTGCCCGCCTGTGCTTGTCCACGTGTCCGTAGTTAAGTGGACCGTGGCAGTAACCGCGTTGGTGAGGGCGCGCACAATGTTGCGGGAGACGTGGTCGTGCAGGGCTGGGACGGCACATCGGGAAAAGTAGTGGCGACTGGGAACTGAGTAGCGCGGGGCCGCCGCCTCCATGATACTTTTGAAGGACTCAGTTTCCACAACCCTATACGGCAGCATCTCAAGGCTGATGAATTTTGCTATGCGGACGGTTAACGTTTGAGCGTGCGGGTGCGTGGCGGCGTACTTGCGCTTGCGCTCGAACACTTGCGCAAGCGACGGCTGAACGGTGCGCTGAACTACACTGCTGGATGGGGCCGAGGACAGCGGAGATGAGGGTGTGGGTGCAGGCCATGAGGCGGTAGTGCCTGTGTCCTGAGAGGGGGGTTGCATCTCAGTGGCAGGTTGGGGCACAGGGGGAGAGGCAGGGGTGCAAACCGGAGGCGGTGAACGGCCTTCGTCCCACCTTGTGGGGTGCTTGGCCATCATATGTCTGCGCATGGTGGTGGTGGTGAGGCTGTTGGTGTTGGCTCCCCGGCTGAGCTTTGCGCAACAAAGGTTGCACACCACTGTTCGTCGGTCGTCAGGCGTCTCTGTGAAAAACTGCCAGACCTTAGAGCACCTCGGCCTCTGCAGGGTGGCATGGCGCGAGGGGGCGCTTTGGGAAACACTTGGTGGATTATTCGGTCTGGCCCTGCCTCTACCCCTGGCCACCGCACTGCCTCTTGCAACCTGCCCTGCTGATGCCCTTGACTCCCCCTCTGAAGACCTGTCCTCCTGAGTAAGCGTTGCACACCAGGTGGGGTCAGTCACCTCATCGTCCTGCTGCTCTTCCTCCGAATCCTCTGTGCGCTGCTCCCTCGGACTTACTGCCCTTACTACTACCTCACTGCAAGACAACTGTGTCTGATCGTCATCGTCCTCCTCACCCACAGAAAGTTGTTGAGACAGTTGGCGGAAGTCCCCAGCCTCTTCCCCCGGACCCCGGGAACTTTCGAATGGTTGGGCATCAGTGACGATAAACTCCTCTGGTGGGAGAGGAACTGCTGCTGCCCAATCTAAGCAGGGGCCCGAGAACAGTTCCTGGGAGTGTTCCCGCTCCTGAGCAGGTGTTATTGTAGTGGAGTGAGGAGGCTGGGAGGAAGGAGGAGCAGCAGACAGAGGATTCGGATTGGCAGCAGTGGACGGCGCAGAACTGCGGGTAGACGATAGGTTGCTCGAAGCACTTTCTGCCATCCAGGACAGGACCTGCTCACACTGCTCATTTTCTAATAACCGTCTCCCGCGTGGACCCATTAATTGGGCGATGAATGTGGGGACGCCAGAAACGTGCCTCTCTCCTAATCGCGCAGCAGTCGGCTGCGACACACCAGGATCAGGAGCTCGGGCTGTGCCCACACCCTGACTTGGCCCTCCGCGTCCTCGGCCGCGTCCACGTCCTCTAGGCCTACCCCTACCCCTCAGCATGCTGTATTACCAGTGATTTGATTTCACAGGCAGGAAATAAATTGGCGCAAGACTGCAGGCCAAATATAATTTTTGCCCTTTTTGGAAAACGAAAGGCCCCACTGCCTCTAGTGAATGAATTATCTAAGTTTAATAACTGTGCTGTGTCCCTGCTAATGTGTCACAGAACGTGAGGGTAGCAGAGTTATTAACTCTGGCAGAGCAGGTATTTTTTTCCCAATTAAGGAAAGCAAATGGCGAAGCCAGCAGTAAAGCGTAGCTGGGTGCGTCTGATTTAGCAATGTTGTTCACGCAGCTCACACGTCTCCACCGCCCTTAGGACGGACAGAGGCTGGACAAATAGATTTGTTTTCAGTTTTTTTCCACCAAAAGGCAGCACTGCGTATATTCAATGAACATGAGAAGTTTAATAACTGTGCTGTGTCCCTGCTTACGTGTCACAGAACGTGAGGGTAGCAGAGTTATTATAACTCTTGGAGAGCAGGTATTTTTTTCCCAATTAAGGAAAGCAAATGGCGAAGCCAGCAGTAAAGCGTAGCTGGGTGCGTCTGATTTAGCAATGTTGTTCACGCAGCTCGCACGTCTCCACCGCCCTTAGGACGGACAGAGGCTGGACAAATAGATTTGTTTTCAGTTTTTTTCCACCAAAAGGCAGCACTGCGTATATTCAATGAACATGAGAAGTTTAATAACTGTGCTGTGTCCCTGCTTATGTGTCACAGAACGTGAGGGTAGCAGAGTTATTATAACTCTTGGAGAGCAGGTATTTTTTTCCCAATTAAGGAAAGCAAATGGCGAAGCCAGCAGTAAAGCGTAGCTGGGTGCGTCTGATTTAGCAATGTTGTTCACGCAGCTCACACGTCTCCACCGCCCTTAGGACGGACAGAGGCTGGACAAATAGATTTGTTTTCAGTTTTTTTCCACCAAAAGGCAGCACTGCGTATATTCAATGAACATGAGAAGTTTAATAACTGTGCTGTGTCCCTGCTTATGTGTCACAGAACGTGAGGGTAGCAGAGTTATTATAACTCTTGGAGAGCAGGTATTTTTTTCCCAATTAAGGAAAGCAAATGGCGAAGCCAGCAGTAAAGCGTAGCTGGGTGCGTCTGATTTAGCAATGTTGTTCACGCAGCTCACACGTCTCCACCGCCCTTAGGACGGACAGAGGCTGGACAAATAGATTTGTTTTCAGTTTTTTTCCACCAAAAGGCAGCACTGCGTATATTCAATGAACATGAGAAGTTTAATAACTGTGCTGTGTCCCTGCTTATGTGTCACAGAACGTGAGGGTAGCAGAGTTATTATAACTCTTGGAGAGCAGGTATTTTTTTCCCAATTAAAGAAAGCAAATGGCGAAGCCAGCAGTAAAGCGTAGCTGGGTGCGTCTGATTTAGCAATGTTGTTCACGCAGCTCACACGTCTCCACCGCCCTTAGGACGGACAGAGGCTGGACAAATAGATTTGTTTTCAGTTTTTTTCCACCAAAAGGCAGCATTGCGTATATTCAATGAACATGAGAAGTTTAATAACTGTGCTGTGTCCCTGCTTATGTGTCACAGAACGTGAGGGTAGCAGAGTTATTATAACTCTTGGAGAGCAGGTATTTTTTTCCCAATTAAGGAAAGCAAATGGCGAAGCCAGCAGTAAAGCGTAGCTGGGTGCGTCTGATTTAGCAATGTTGTTCACGCAGCTCACATGTGTCCACAGCCCTTAGGACGGACAGAGGCTGGACAAATAGATTTGTTTTCAGTTTTTTGGCACCAAAAGGCAGCACTGCGTATATTCAATGAATAACAACTGTGTTGTCGCCCTGCCTATACAATTCTTTCCCTGCAGTATCAATGGAGGGTGCAATGGTCTGCAGAGGCGATTTTGAGAAGCAAAAAAAAATGCAGCACAGCTAACAGCAGCCTGGACAGTACTGCACACGGATAAATATGGCCCTAGAAAGGACCGTTGAGGTTCTTGAAGGCTACACTCACTCCTAACACTCTCCCTGCCTATGCAGCACTTCTGTCCCTAATGCCAGGTGCAACGGTCTGCAGAGGCGATTTTGAGAAAAAAAAATTTGCCACTGCTAACAGCAGCCAACACACAGCTATCAGTGGCCCTAATAAGGACCTTTGGGGGGTCTTGAAGCCTACACTAACTACCAATTCTTTCCCTACAGCAGCTCCGGTACAAACAGCACTGTCCCTCATCTAACTCACACCGCATCTGAGGCGAACCGCGGGAGGGGCCGACTTTTATGTTCGGGTGACACCTGATCTTCCCAGCCACTCACAGCAGGGGGGTGGTATAGGGCTTGAACGTCACAGGGGGAAGTTGTAATGCCTTCCCTGTCTTTCAATTGGCCAGAAAAGCGCGCTAACGTCTCAGGGAAGGAAGTGAAAATAACCAGAACACCGCATGGTGTTCGTTACGAATAACGAACATCCCGAACACCCTAATATTCGCACGAATATCAAGCTCGGAAGAACACGTTCGCTCATCTCTACTGAACATACATTGTGGTTTTTTATGTTCTTTCTCTATAAATACCAATACAAATATATGAATCCAAATTTGTAAAACTATAAAATAAAATGTAAAAAAATGCATGACTTCATTAATTTGCATTTAGTGCTATTTTGGGCCCTTTTAACAGTATTAAATTAGCACATTTTCCTCATTCAGATAAAGTCTAGAAAGGTTAAAAATACTTCTTTGAAAAACGAATGATGTTATCCCTCTATATTTGTCCTGCATATCATTATCGAATATTAGAAGAGCGCTGCATCACCATCCACCGTGACCCTTTTAATGACCTCTTTTTTCACTTATAGCTCTCAGAAGACTAAATGGACAATGCAGATAGAGATATCGTTTAGAGTAGAGTGATCATAAAACCTTGCCGGACTATCTTGATTAATCAAATAATCATGTCTTTTAACATAATTAAAAGGATTCTCTCCTTGAATTTCTAGAAAAGAGAACCACAGCACATCTTCCTAGAAAGACATCCTTCTTTAGGTTTATTGCCAGAACATATATGTAATTCCTTAGGAATTATTACTTTCTTCTGGCAGCTTAAATACATTTTACGGGAATACAGTAGTTGTAATGCAAAGATTTTTATTTTGAAAATATTTCATGAAATTGTATACTCAACTCATCTTCTTTAAAGGATATTGACTTTTGGAAGCAATTTTTTTTTTCACTTACCATATATACTCGAGTATAAGCCTAGTTTTTCAGCATATTTTTTTATGCTGAAAAAGCTCCCCTCGGCTTATACTCGAGTGAGGTAAAAAAAAAAACAACAAAAAACTCACAATACCCACCTCCCCGGCGCGATGGTCTCCCCGGCGGTGCGGCAAGCTGCTTGAGAATTCTCCCCGCTATCATCTGCCTGCCCAGCTTTGAATTCCCCCGCAGTCAGCGCTGTGTAGGTAAGCGCTGTGATTGGATCGAGTGCCAGCCAATCCCAGCCGGCACTCGATCATTTACAGTCATTCAGTAGATGACATCACTGAATGGCTGTGATTGGCTTATCGAATGCCGGCTGTGATTGGGTGGCTCGATCCAATCACAGCGCTTACTTACACAGCGCTGACGGCAGGAGAATTCAAAGCCAAGCAGGGAGATGACAGCGGGTAGAATTCTCAAGCAGCTTGCCACACCGCCAGGGAGACCATCGTGTCGGGGACACAGACACTGGCTGGGAGGTGAGTATTGCATTTTTTCTTTACCCGGTATATACTCGAGTCTAGCTAGACTTATACTCGAGTCAATAAGTTTTCCCAGTCTTTTGTGGTAAAACTTATTAACTCGGCTTATACTCGGGTCGGCTAATATTGAAAATCATTTTTGCAATAGTTTTTAAATATACATTTTGCACTGTTTGTCTTCCACAGCTCCTACGAAAGGGGTGTTCTTAGATTCTTGGCTTTGTGTGACCTTCATTTGTTTTCACATCAATGACAGTTCTATTATTTGAAAGCTCAATCTTTGCAATACTTAATAAATCAGGCAAAGATATTTACAGTCACATGGTGCAAATATTGGGCAACATAAGTGCCCTTCAGACTCCACAGTAAAAAAATTGGGTTGCCAATTTTAAAACCAGCCACTTTAACACTGACAATGAAGATGGCTCCAAGAGACCTCCAGTGGTGACCGTTTCAGAAACCATAGACACCATCCGTGATATGAATTTGGAAGACTGTCAAATTTCTGCTGAGATGGTAGATGGGGCTCTAAACACTTCCAGAGAAAAAATTGGGCCTATAACTCATGATCATCTGGACATTAGGAAGGTTTCTGCTGAGTGTATACCAAAATGTTTCTAGGCAGATCAAATGCGTCCTCAGATACAAGCCTCCTAAAAAATTCTGAAATGTTTTCAGCAGAAAGATGATTCTTTACTATGTCAACCGGTGATGATAAATGGGACATGGATTTTTATGTATGATCCTGAATCAAAAGAGCAGTTAAATGAATGGAGACACAGTGGTTACCGCATCCAAAGACGTTTAGAGTACAGACGTTGTTATCCAAGATGATGGCACATGTCTTGGGGGAAAAGGTGAATGGGTAAGGTAAATAATAATAATCTTTATTTATATAGCATCAACATATTCTGCAGCGTGCTTACAAAGCAGTGGGAAACAAACAAAACCACAGTTACATGTAGCAATCAATTGCTAGAAGCAGTAGGGGTGAGGGTCCTGCTCCAACTAGCTTACATACTACAAATAATGGGGTGAAAAAGAAGGTAAAGGGGCTTGAACTGTGCACAGTATGGTGAGGTGGAGAGTATGGGATGCTATACACATAGACAATGGTCAAATTGTGACTGAAGGGGACGGTTGATTGCGGCTAGCAGGGATGGCAATCAGTAGGAGAGGGAGCATGTTATCATGAGGACTAGAGAAGGGTTTGGTTTAGGAGATATGGTATGTCTTCCTGGAGAGGTGCATTTTTAGAGCATGCCTAAAGTTTTGGGTAATGCGATCCAGAGGACTGGTGCTGCTTGGAAGTCTTGGAAGCGGGAATGGAGGTTTGAATTAAAGGGGCGCTTAGTCTGATTTTGTTAGATTGGTGGATTGAGATGAGGGAAGCAATGTAGGGTAGTGCTAGTGACTCAACCTGCCTGAACCAAGTGTGGATTGCACATGCAACCTTTAGGTGATGAGCGGGAGCTTAACACTCTGTTCCACATGATCCCATACTGCTCGTGAGACTTCCTTCCAAAAGCTGTACTCTCATGGCTGTGTATATAACTGAATTGCTCCATACTATACGCAGTGTAGCAGGGTGAGAGGTTAAGTGAGGGACGGAAGATATATATCACAGAGGTTACTAGCATCTGTTATATAGATCCGGTCCGTTCCTCACTCCAGTGCAGAGTTCAACCTGAGCAGGACAGGCGCTGGATATAAATTGGTGCAGCTGACCAGTTCAGGGGAGAGGTCCTGTGTGAGCAGCAGAGGCTGAGAGAGAGAGCCCTGAGCTGGAGACACTGGACCACGCTGCTGGGTAGATTTGCTGTGGCTATGCCTATTTGAAACCAAAAGGACTTTTGTGTTGATTATTACTGGACTGCTGATTTAAAAGGACTTTCCTTATATATTTTGTTATCTGGAGACTACCAGTACTTTATGTTATGTTCTGCAAGCCTGAATAAACGTCAAGACGTTCAGCATTTTGTCGTGGCCTGGTGTGTTTCCCCCTGCACTGCTACAGCAGGCATAGGGCTTCTTCACGTGGGCATGATTTCCTCCTGTTATGCAGATGGGTTAATCAATGGTTTAGTTTTCATTAGTAGTACTCTTGCCCGTTAATACTACGTGCGAAAAAGATAGGGCAGGACCTTTTAGCAAAGTTCTACCCGTAACAGGTATGGTTTGCTCAACACTACCCTTAGTACAGACAGTAAAGAAAAGAAAAGGATCAGGAACTTGAAATTCAACAGCCCAGTCCTTATCCTCCTTGAGATCTTCCATTGAAGGAGAATTTGAAGGGTTCCATGCACATAAGATAATCGGCCAGGCCCACCAAAATTGACTGATGTGCGTCTAATAGGTTGGGACACCCTAAGATTTACTAAAGTGATAATGACCAAAGATATCTATATGGCAAAGTCTACACGGGTAAATCTTAGCAGTTGGTGCTCCATTCACAACCTTAGCCCAAAGGATGAAAGACAATGAGGACATAAATGTAGTCAAAATAGAGCCAATGGACTTTACTGTTAATAATACATCTAGAAAGACTGTAAATGCAAATGATAATGATAGATTTCATTCATTATAGAAAAAGTTGAGTTGACCTGAGTTATAACCTTGCTTATAGTCCAAATCAGGTTTCATCATTTCCCTGGTAGCTATTAGGAAAGTTTAGACTTCCTGCCATCAGATTACTGTACACTTCCTGGGGTAACTATTAAGTTTTCCAGAATATGAATCAACAGAACAAACTCTGTGCAGACACTGAGACTGTAAAGAATTTTCAGCAATTTTAGGTCTGAAGGCTGTAAAATTGTGAATGCAACTATGAACTACTGTAAAATAAAAGGTGTAATTTAGGATCTGCACAAGATACATAGTGCATTGATAAACTTAATCTTATATGAAAACTGAAAAATGGTGTTCAAGAGTAATTTTAAAGTTTAAACCCATTTATTACATTATTCAAAAAAATAAAAAATAGATAAGTATATGGAAAAGTATATATATATATATATATATATATATATATATATATATATATCTGCCGTGGTACTTATTTTGTCTATATCCTGAACCATTTTTTCTTATCTCTATCACCCTCATTATTCCTACAATTATAACAGGTTACTCCGAGTGAAATCGACCCCAGCTCATTATTCTAAGGTCAGATTTGAAGGTTCATGTTTCTAAATGTCTATACTTTCCTTAAAAAAAAGAGAGACAGAGAGACTGCTATATCATTAAAATGTTCAGACTTCATACTACAGTGTATTTAACATGAATCATTATTAATGTATGTTTTATGTGTGCTCCTAAACTTTCTAGTTAATTCTTGTTAGGGTTTCCAAAAACTTTTTGACAACCCCTTGTCTTGCTCTTGATGGTCTGGATTCCTAACAAGGACAAAAATAATTTTAATCTCCAAACTGTACCATACTTTCAGGGGGAAAAAATATACAGTAGATGTAAAAGTATTGAAAATATTGGATAAAGATATTATGCAAATATAAGTATATAACTGGCCATACACGTTGAATTTCGATGGGCTGGTTTAGCAAATCCAGACAATCATCTAATGTGTTTGTTGACCTCACGATGCTCCCCCGAAGTTGAGTGCCATAATCGTTGGGCAGTTGGATTTCAATTGTCCAATCCTGTTGTTCTCAGATATGTCACACTGCAAGCGTCTTTCTTTCCTTTCCTCATTCAGAACGCACATATGCTCGGCCGAGTTGAGCATGACTTATGCATGGGGGTGTCGAGCTAGATAACTGTCAGCCCAACGTGCATTTGGCCAATAGTTCTCTGATGTGCATGGACAGCTTAAATGGAAGAGCTTTTTTTGGTCTATTAGGCTTTGTGAAGAAAAAACTTTACTTACCATATCTGACCTCTTGATAGGCCTTGAAGCAAAAGGCCAGACATTGGCTTGTAAGAATGATACTTTCTAATAGGTGGCACTGTACATGCATTGTTCCATCTACCATTTGCATATTACATTTTTCAGAAGAGCATTGCATGGCCTTATAAGTCTCCTCACACCACAAGGAAAAACTCTATGAACTATTTGAGTCTTCACAATTCCTCTTCTTCAATGGCAATACTTAGTGTTTTTGCATATATCCGTTTTCTATGGAGCTGTAATAATGCTTCCATAAAGATGAATAAGATCTCAGCTCTACCTCCGTATGCATCTGATTTTATACTGTAGATTTTTAAGTTGGATTTCATACAAATTCACCAGAAAATAATTGGATGTCATATGAACCTCCCTTATTACACAAAGAATACTTAAATATACAAATAATATATCTCCGTACATTTACTGCCTTGGGCCCCATGTCCATGGGCGTAATTCTGATGGCAGTAAATTGCTAGCGAATCACGCTGTCTGAAGATTTTCATAGCGTTGCTATGGAAAGCGCCGTCCCCCTGTCCTCGAACTGAGAATTATTGCAATTCTCCACTTGCGGCCGGCAATTCGCAGCATGCTGCTATTTTCTGCGGTCGGCCTATCTGTCAGATAGGCTGACAGCACAGATCCGTCTGCCGGCTCCTGCTCCCATACCGCAACACCCAGGGACAGGCAAGGAGCCTGCACAGTAGGGCACGAAGCCTTATGGCTTCATAGTAGAGAGCTGTACAACCTCGGATCTCTGCTATATAGGGTCCATGGCTGCAGCTCTACTGTGTGCTTCAGCTCTTAGACTCTATTCACACTTGATTGCTTTGGTGAGGTTTTCACCAGGACTTCTTTTACTTTTAAAGAAAGAGAGTAAAAATATAAAATATTTTATTGTAATTTCAACAAAATCATGCATCAAAAACTCCAGCAAAAAAAAAAACATGCAACAAAATCACCACATGTGAATGCAACCTTAAGCACAAGATCATAATTATTGGGGGTGCACAATCTTCCAAAAGCCCATTTGTGACATAAGACACCAGTGTTAAAAATGGTAAATGGTAGTTGGGGGCTCTGTTACAGATTATGCATTGGGGTACGGTAGATTCAGGTTACATCTATGCTTAAACAGTTTAAATTCCCTTCACCGGTGACAAAGCTTTAGGGGTCACAATTGTGACCAGGTCCCTTAGTCATAGAAACCCTGAGGCCCCACTTGCAACTGTACTAGCAACTGCCATCTCCAGGAAACCCTCCCCAAGGTCCGACCCCACACTGCAACCCAGTATCTTCACTTCTTCATTCACAACTTCCTTCCTTCATTCATGCAACGCGACTGCCTAAGTGGTCTGACTTCTTCCCTCAATCTCTTGTTCTCAGTACAATATGAGGAAGGAGAAGGAGTTGGCCTGGTAGCAGCATTGCATGAGCGAAGGAAGTTGTAATGTAAGAAATTAAGATGCTGACTTGCAGTTTGGGAGCTGAGCAATCTGTGTTGGGATAGAAAAGAAAAACGAAAATAGTTGTCACCAATCAGAGAAGACATCACCAGTGATCACAGGAGGTAACAACATTGTAATTACTATCACAGTGTAGAGCTGCTGTCTATTATATGGTGACTGCGAGGTATACTAAAGCTGAGCCATTGTATCTAAAACCGAAGTAACAGGTTACTCAAGTTTAAGAACACTTACTCTAAGTGTTCTTAAACTTGATTTACGGATATGAGACTATTACATATATTTTTTTCTGGGGGTGGGAGAGGAAGTGGGGGGTTAATACATTTGTTTTGAAGCTTGTGCCTCTAATAGTTTAAGAATCTAGCAATATCTTCTAGCTGCTATTGCATCATTAATGGGCTACTTAAGAGACAGTGGAAAGCCCAGGACAGACCATGACCAAGAACTATGAAGAGCAGTTTGGGGATGTGTGTGATAGCCACTTTCATACTTGAGGGATAGAGTTCTAGGTTCAAATATGACCAATGGAAATATCTGTATGGAGTTTTTATATCCTCTTTGTGTTTGGAAAAGAAAGAACAAGTGTGATGACTCCAAACTTGCAATGCTGGAGGTCGAGGTTCAAATCTAACCAAGGACAACATCTGTATGGAGTTTTTCAAAGTCCATGTAGATGTTGTTCTTGATGAGATTTGAACCTAGAACCCCAGCACTGCAAGGTAACAGTGCTAATCACTGAGCCACATTCATTGAAGAGGTCCAACCACCACCCGCTATCATTCAGCATATATATGTTATGGAAAGCCAATTTTTGCTAAAAATTGTGTTGGGTTGACCCAATCAATTTCTTTGAAAATCAGCTTGATTTTATTGCCCATCCGGTCATGCTTTTTTTTTTTGCACACACGGTAAAAAAAGTGTCCATGAACCCATTGAAAACAATGGGTTTTATTCTCTGTGCAATGCTCCTGCATATTTTGTGCACACAAATGCACACACAAACGCATTAGTGTGAGAGAGCCCTATGAAACATCAGAAGAAAGTTATAGAAGAAACCAGTAAGCCAGTGCATGACAGCGTGCATAAAAACACAAGAACATGCAGGGATAAGCAGTTCCCTACGCCAGTAAGACATTGCGATTTTTACGCTACGTTTGACCGTACGGTCGTGTAAGCCCAGCCTAAAGCAGATATCCTCTGCATTGCTTAATGCTCTTAAGGTCAGAGGAACAGAAGTTTTCCCACTGACTTTCTAAGATAAGCAGATAAGAATTCTTCAGCAAAGCATTATTTTGAAAAACACTTCTGCGCTGCAGAGATCGCTGCTTAACGCTCAAGTATTTAATTCCAAGTGACACCAGCCGTACTGACTCAATTAATTCTCCGTAAAAACATATTTTCAAGCTGAGCTATTATAGATCCATGCGGAGTAGAAGTTTATATTCTTAAACAATGACAAATTGTCTACAGCATTATTGATCATGTTAGACGAAAAGTTGGGTTGGGTTTCTGTTCACTCCAACGGCACGGTGCGACTAATCAGAGATGGGGAAGAAAACGGAGATAACACTGCCCAATGGAGATAAGTGACACTGCTGGTGATACATGGATAATGTAAGTAGGGTACAATGCTCAAAGTATGTATTCTAGTTTGCTTGGTGGGACTCCGGCACACGGCCACATTATGGCTCAGGTTTTAATGGAGGTATATGGAGTCCTTCTGTAGAAATCCAATTGGGAAAAAATTGCGGCATCCTTCATTGGATGTCATACGCACACAGCTCTTCTTCTCTAGAAGCGCAGCATCCGAGGAACAAGGCCCAGCCTAGGAGATAGCGGGATAGAGTTTGGGCTTTGTCACGGGACTCTACCGTCTCCCATCCAACGCTCTGGCTAGGCTGGGATGTCCTAGCTGCACGGGTCTCAAAGGCATTCCTTCTTGCAAGCCCAGAACAGATCAGACTGCACTCTCCTTGCATACCTTGCAAACACATATATATAACAAGGTCACGTGACATACGAAAGATACATTTCCAGACACGACCCAGACAGTAACCCATTCAGTGCTGCAGAGGTGCAAAGCACATCAAATTCATACAACACAAAGACACTGACAATACAGTAAGCCTGAGACAAATACATTCATACTGATGGAGGGGCCCCACTAACTCTGGGCCAGTACAGAAGCATTAGTACAGCAGCCACCACACAACTTCAGGGTCAAATGAGGCTTGTATCCATGTGAATTGACAATACCGAGGTCCACCATGAAATTGACCTATTTGGACAAGAAAATGCAAATAAAGATTGGGACTTGTTCGCGGCTATTATAGAATCATAGAAATGGTAAAGTTGGAAGAGGCCTCCAGGGTCATCGGGTCCAACCCCCTGCTCAGTGCAGGATTCACTAAATCTGATTGTTGACTCATGTTCAGTCTATGATCTATTTGTATACCCAAGTCTTTTTCACATGTGCTGCTGCTTAGCCGAACATTCTATATGTGTTTTTTTTTTTATTTTTCTTGCCCAGATGTAGGGCTTTGCATTTCTCCTTGCTAAATGCCATTCTGTTAGTCGCCGCCCACTGTTCAAGCTTTTCTAGATCTTTTTGAATACTCTCTCTCTTCCCTAGTGTTAGCCATTAGAGATGAGCGAACGTGTTCTTCCGAGCTTGATATTCGTGCGAATATTAGGGTGTTCGGGATGTTCGTTATTCGTAACGAACACCATGCGGTGTTCTGGCTATTTTCACTTCCTTCCCTGAGACGTTAGCGCGCTTTTCTGGCCAATTGAAAGACAGGGAAGGCATTACAACTTCCCCCTGTGACGTTCAAGCCCTATACCACCCCCCTGCTGTGAGTGGCTGGGAAGATCAGGTGTCACCCGAACATAAAAGTCGGCCCCTCCCGCGGTTCGCCTCAGATGCGGTGTGAGTTAGATGAGGGACAGTGCTGTTTGTACCGGAGCTGCTGTAGGGAAAGAATTGGTAGTTAGTGTAGGCTTCAAGACCCCCCAAAGGTCCTTATTAGGGCCACTGATAGCTGTGTGTTGGCTGCTGTTAGCAGTGGCAAATTTTTTTTTCTCAAAATCGCCTCTGCAGACCGTTGCACCTGGCATTAGGGACAGAAGTGCTGCATAGGCAGGGAGAGTGTTAGGAGTGAGTGTAGCCTTCAAGAACCTCAACGGTCCTTTCTAGGGCCATATTTATCCGTGTGCAGTACTGTCCAGGCTGCTGTTAGCTGTGCTGCATTTTTTTTTGCTTCTCAAAATCGCCTCTGCAGACCATTGCACCCTCCATTGATACTGCAGGGAAAGAATTGTATAGGCAGGGCGACAACACAGTTGTTATTCATTGAATATACGCAGTGCTGCCTTTTGGTGCCAAAAAACTGAAAACAAATCTATTTGTCCAGCCTCTGTCCGTCCTAAGGGCGGTGGACACGTGTGAGCTGCTTGAACAACATTGCTAAATCAGACGCACCCAGCTACGCTTTACTGCTGGCTTCGCCATTTGCTTTCCTTAATTGGGAAAAAAATACCTGCTCTCCAAGAGTTATAATAACTCTGCTACCCTCACGTTCTGTGACACATAAGCAGGGACACAGCACAGTTATTAAACTTCTCATGTTCATTGAATATACGCAGTGCTGCCTTTTGGTGGAAAAAAACTGAAAACAAATCTATTTGTCCAGCCTCTGTCCGTCCTAAGGGCGGTGGAGACGTGTGAGCTGCGTGAACAACATTGCTAAATCAGACGCACCCAGCTACGCTTTACTGCTGGCTTCGCCATTTGCTTTCCTTAATTGGGAAAAAAATACCTGCTCTCCAAGAGTTATAATAACTCTGCTACCCTCACGTTCTGTGACACATAAGCAGGGACACAGCACAGTTATTAAACTTCTCATGTTCATTGAATATACGCAGTGCTGCCTTTTGGTGGAAAAAAACTAAAAACAAATCTATTTGTCCAGCCTCTGTCTGTCCTAAGGGCGGTGGAGACGTGTGAGCTGCGTGAACAACATTGCTAAATCAGACGCACCCAGCTACGCTTTACTGCTGGCTTCGCCATTTGCTTTCCTTAATTGGGAAAAAAATACCTGCTCTCCAAGAGTTATAATAACTCTGCTACCTTCACGTTCTGTGACACATTAGCAGGGACACAGCACAGTTATTAAACTTAGATAATTCATTCACTAGAGGCAGTGGGGCCTTTCGTTTTCCAAAAAGGGCAAAAATTATATTTGGCCTGCAGTCTTGCGCCAATTTATTTCCTGCCTGTGAAATCAAATCACTGGTAATACAGCATGCTGAGGGGTAGGGGTAGGCCTAGAGGACGTGGACGCGGCCGAGGACGCGGAGGGCCAAGTCAGGGTGTGGGCACAGCCCGAGCTCCTGATCCCGGTGTGTCGCAGCCGACTGCTGCGCGATTAGGAGAGAGGCACGTTTCTGGCGTCCCCACATTCATCGCCCAATTAATGGGTCCACGCGGGAGACGGTTATTAGAAAATGAGCAGTGTGAGCAGGTCCTGTCCTGGATGGCAGAAAGTGCTTCGAGCAACCTATCGTCTACCCGCAGTTCTGCGCCGTCCACTGCTGCCAATCCGAATCCTCTGTCTGCTGCTCCTCCTTCCTCCCAGCCTCCTCACTCCACTACAATAACACCTGCTCAGGAGCGGGAACACTCCCAGGAACTGTTCTCGGGCCCCTGCTTAGATTGGGCAGCAGCGGTTCCTCTCCCACCAGAGGAGTTTATCGTCACTGATGCCCAACCATTCGAAAGTTCCCGGGGTCCGGGGGAAGAGGCTGGGGACTTCCGCCAACTGTCTCAACAACTTTCTGTGGGTGAGGAGGACGATGACGATCAGACACAGTTGTCTTGCAGTGAGGTAGTAGTAAGGGCAGTAAGTCCGAGGGAGCAGCGCACAGAGGATTCGGAGGAAGAGCAGCAGGACGATGAGGTGACTGACCCCACCTGGTGTGCAACGCTTACTCAGGAGGACAGGTCTTCAGAGGGGGAGTCAAGGGCATCAGCAGGGCAGGTTGCAAGAGGCAGTGCGGTGGCCAGGGGTAGAGGCAGGGCCAGACCGAATAATCCACCAACTGTTTCCCAAAGCGCCCCCTCGCGCCATGCCACCCTGCAGAGGCCGAGGTGCTCTAAGGTCTGGCACTTTTTCACAGAGACGCCTGACGACCGACGAACAGTGGTGTGCAACCTTTGTCGCGCAAAGCTCAGCCGGGGAGCCAACACCAACAGCCTCACCACCACCACCATGCGCAGACATATGATGGCCAAGCACCCCGCAAGGTGGGACGAAGGCCGTTCAGCGCCTCCGGTTTGCACCCCTGCCTCTCCCCCTGTGCCCCAACCTGCCACTGAGATGCAACCCCCCTCTCAGGACACAGGCACTACCGTCTCCTGGCCTGCACCCACACCCTCACCTCCGCTGTCCTCGGCCCCATCCAGCAGTGTAGTTCAGCGCACCGTCCAGCCGTCGCTTGCGCAACTGTTGGAGCGCAAGCGCAAGTACGCCGCCACGCACCCGCACGCTCAAACGTTAACCATCCGCATAGCAAAATTCATCAGCCTTGAGATGCTGCCGTATAGGGTTGTGGAAACGGAGTCCTTCAAAAGTATCATGGAGGCGGCGGCCCCGCGCTACTCAGTTCCCAGTCGCCACTACTTTTCCCGATGTGCCGTCCCAGCCCTGCACGACCACGTCTCCCGCAACATTGTGCGTGCCCTCACCAACGCGGTTACTGCCACGGTCCACTTAACTACAGACACGTGGACAAGCACAGGCGGGCAGGGCCACTACATCTCCCTGACGGCACATTGGGTGAATTTAGTGGAGGCTGGGACAGAGTCAGAGCCTGGGACCGCTCACGTCCTACCCACCCCCAGAATTGCGGGCCCCAGCTCGGTGCTGGTATCTGCGGAGGTGTATGCTTCCTCCACTAAAGCACCCTCCTCCTCCTCCTCCTCCTCTGTCTCGCAATCAAGATGTGTTAGCAGCAGCATGTCGCCAGCAGTCGGTGTCGCGCGGTGTGGCAGCACAGCGGTGGGCAAGCGTCAGCAAGCCGTGCTGAAACTACTCAGCTTAGGCGATAAGAGGCACACGGCCCACGAACTGCTGCAGGGTCTGACACAGCAGACCGACCGCTGGCTTGCGCCGCTGAGCCTCCAACCGGGCATGGTCGTGTGTGACAACGGGCGTAACCTGGTGGCGGCTCTGCAGCTCGGCAGCCTCACGCACGTGCCATGCCTGGCCCACGTCTTTAATTTGGTGGTTCAGCGGTTTCTGAAAAGCTACCCACGCTTGTCAGACCTGCTCGTAAAGGCGCGCCGGCTCTGCGCACATTTCCGCAAGTCCCACACGGACGCTGCCACCCTGCGCACCCTGCAACATCACTTTAAGCTGCCAGTGCACCGACTGCTGTGCGACGTGCCCACACGGTGGAACTCTACGCTCCACATGTTGGCCAGGCTCTATGAACAACGTAGAGCTATAGTCGAATACCAACTCCAACATGGGCGGCGCAGTGGGAGTCAGCCTCCTCAATTCCTTTCAGAAGAGTGGGCCTGGTTGGCAGACATCTGCCATGTCCTTGGTAATTTTGAGGAGTCTACCCAGGTGGTGAGCGGCGATGCTACAATCATTAGCGTCACCATTCCTCTGCTATGCATCTTGAGAAATTCCCTGCAAACCATAAAGGCAGCTGCTTTGCGCTCGGAAACGGGGGCGGGGGAAGACAGTATGCCGCTGGATAGTCAGGGCACCCTCCTGTCTATTTCTCAGCGCGTACAGGAGGAGGAGGAGGAGCATGAGGAGGATGAGGAGGAGGGGGAAGAGACAGCTTGGGCCGCTGCTGACGGTACACCGGCTGATTGCCTGTCATCCTTTCAGCGTGTATGGCCTGAGGAGGAGGAGGAGGAGGAGGAGGAGGATCCTGAAAGTGATCTTCCTAGTGACGACAGCCATGTGTTGCGTACAGGTACCCTGGCACACATGGCTGACTTCATGTTAGGATGCCTTTCTCGTGACCCTCGCGTTGCACGCATTCTGGCCACGACGGATTACTGGGTGTACACACTGCTCGATCCACGGTATAAGGAGAACCTGCCCATTCTGATTCCCGAAGAGGAAAGGGGTTCGAGAGTGTTGCTATACCACAGGACCCTTGCGGACAAGCTGATGGTAAAATTCCCAGCCGACAGCGCTAGTGGCAGAAGGCGCAGTACCGAGGGCAAGGTAGCAGGGGATGTGCGTAGATCGAGCAGCATGTACATCCCAGGCAGTGCAACAGTCTTTAAGGGCCTGGCCAGCTTTATGGCTCCCCACCAAGACTGTGTCACCGCTCCCCAGTCACGGCTGAGTCGGCGGGAGCACTGTAAAAGGATGGTGAGGGAGTACGTAGCGGATCGCACGACCATCCTTGGTGACGCCTCTGCCCCCTACAACTACTGGGTGTCGAAGCTGGACACGTGGCCTGAACTAGCGCTGTATGCCCTGGAGGTGCTTGCTTGTCCTGCGGCTAGCGTCTTGTCGGAGAGGGTGTTTAGTGCGGCTGGGGGAATCATCACAGATAAGCGTAGCCGCTTGTCAACCGACAGTGCCGACAGGCTAACACTCATTAAGATGAACAAAGGCTGGATTTCCCCAGACTTCTGTTCTCCACCAGCGGACAGCAGCGATACGTAAGCAATACGTAGGCTGCACCCGCGGATGGAAGCTACGTTCTCTCTCACCATCCAAAACGGGGACATTTCTGTTTCATCAATCTGTGTCTAATATTCCTCCTCCTCCTGCTCCTCCTCCTGAAACCTCACGTAATCACGCTGAACGGGCAATTTTTCTTAGGGCCACAAGGCTCACTCAAATAATTTTTCAGAACAATTTTTATAAGTTTCAATGCGCTTAAAAGCGTTGGAACTTTAACTTGAACCAATTTTTCGTTACACTGGGCTGCCTCCAGGCCTAGTTACCACTTAAGCCACATTAACCAAAGCGATTCACCTGCCATCTTGGTTGGGCATGGCCAATTTTTACTGAGGTACATTAGTACTGTTGGTACACCAATTTTTTGGGGCCCTCACCTACAGTGTAATCATAGTAATTTCTATGTTCTTCGCCTGCACTCATGGTACAGAAAGGTGTGTGGGGTTGGCCTACAGTTTAGCTACATAAATGTAACTTGTGCCTTGGCTATACTAAGGCTACTGAAATGGAACGAAGACTGCGCTCCCGCTAACTGCTGCTTCAGAATTGTTAATGGGGCCTGTCCTGAGTGCTACTATTGCTTACATGGAACGAAGACTGCGCTCCCGCTATACTGCTGCTTCAGAATTGTTAATGGGGCCTGTCCTGAGTGCTACTATTGCTTACATGGAACGAAGACTGCGCTCCCGCTATACTGCTGCTTCAGAATTGTTAATGGGGCCTGTCCTGAGTGCTACTATTGCTGACATGGAACGGACACGTGGAGAGGACACGTAGTGCCTCAAAAACATCCCCCTCCTCCTCCAACAGGGAAAACATTGTTGGCAAATGCCTTTGCATTGGTTCGTCTGGTGGCAGTCCAAGAATTTCACCTTTACCGACACAACAAGAGAGCCCCCAGACCATCCCCCCGCCACGGCCCACTTAATCCTGGCCACATTCCGAAAACCAACAAAATACAACCGTGCTACTAGGTCCGCAGTCACCACCACATTACCACCAACGCGGTTACTGTTAAGGTGCATATAACCAGTCTGACTGGGGCATGCAGACACCTTGACAGAATGAATAGTGTGTGGCACATAGCTTCCCCATTGCTATGCCCACGTGTGCAGCTCCTGATGGCGGTGGCACAGGATTCTATTTCTCATTGCTTCTATACAGCATTGTGGGCTATCGCCCCGCCCCTATTAAAGAGGGTCGCTGCCTAGCCGTGCCAACCCTCTGCAGTGTGTGCCTGCGGTTTCTCCTCATGGCAGACGCACTTCTAAATAGACATGAGTGTGGCGTGGCATGAGGGCAGCTGAAGGCTGCGCAGGGACACTTTGGTGTGCGCTGTGGGGGGGAGGGGGGGCGGTTGGGCAGCATGTAACCCAGGAGAAGTGGCAGCGGAGTGTCATCCAGGCAGTGATTGTGCTTTGTTGTAGCTAGTGTGGTGCTTAGCAAAGGTATGCCATGCTAATGAGGGCTTTTCAGAAGTAAAAGTTGTTGGGAGGGGGGGGGGCACTCTTGCCGGTATTGTGGCTTAATAGTGGGACCTGTGAACTTGAGATGCAGCCCAACATGTAGCCCCTCGCCTGCCCTATCCGTTTCTGTGTCATTCCCATCACTTTGTTGAATTGCCCAGATTTTCACACATGAAAACCTTAGCGAGCATCGGCGAAATACAAAAATGCTCTGGTCGCCCATTGACTTCAATGGGGTTCGTTGTTCGAAACGAACCCTCGAGCATCGCGGGAAGTTCGTTCCGAATAACGAACACCCGAACATTTTGGTGTTCGCTCATCTCTATTAGCTATCCCTCCTAGCTTTGTGTTCAGTTTCCCATCAACTCCCTTCTCCAGATCATTTATAAAAATGTTGAACACTGGGCCTAGGACAAAGCCTTGTGGTACCCCACTTGACACATTCTTCCACTTGGATGTCTAGCCATTTATGACCACTCTTTTAAGTATGATCACTCAGCCAGTTGTGAATCCACCTAACAATTGTCTTGTCAATCCCGTATTTGGTCATTTTTTCAATAGGTATGGTATGAGATACTTTATCAAATGCTTTACTAAAGTCAAGATATACTATATGTATTGCATTGCCCTTATCAACCCAGTTGGTTGGTGATTTTGTCTAGAAGGAAATTAGATTTGTCTGGCATGACTCGTTTGTTACAACCCATGCTGGCTCTGGTTAATTACTCCATTTTCATCCAAGTACTTGAATACATGCTGGTTAATAATTTGTTCACAGATCTTGCCCAGTATAGAAGTCAGGCTCACAAGCCTGTAGATTTCTGGGTACGCCCTCTTCCCTTTTTTGAAGATAGGGACAACATTTGCCCTTTTCTAATCTTTTAGGCCTTCTCCTTTCAAAGATTATGGTGAGTGTTTCAGCAATTACCTACACTGCTTCCTTTAGTATCCTAGGATGTAATTCATCTGGACCTTGATACTTGAATTCATTTAACTTAGCTAAGTGGTCCCTCACCATCTCTCAGCTTACAGATAGCCTGCATTCTTTTATTCCCCCAATAGCACAGGAAAGAGCAGTTGATGTTCCATCTACGTTTTGAGAGAAAACAGATACAAAATAGGAATTTAAAAATTAAGCCTTCTCAACATCATTCTTAACCAATTCACCATTTTCATCCTGTAAGCATCCAATAGCATCTTTGATTTTTCTTTTGCTTTTGACATACCCTAAAATCCTTTTTTTTATTGCTTTTGGCCTCTGTTGCAAGCCTCAATTCATTATTAGCTTTAGCTTTTCTGACACTTGCCCCACAGTTTTAGCAGACGGCATTCTATTCTTTTTTAGATATTCCCCCCTCTTTCCATTTGATAAACATATTTTTCTTCCTGTTTGTTGCTGTGAGGGTCCCATGGCTAGAAAAAATGTCCACAGCAGCTCCTCCAGAAGCCGCTGCTGGCTCAGCACTCACTCCCCATCCCTGAAGGGCAGTTGGAGTCGCTTGCAAGAGCTGGGTTGCCAGAAGCAGGACCTGCCGCAGCGCCACTGCTGGAATGGCTTCCAGGAACTGTGCGGCCAGGACCACAGCAGGACAGCCAGAGCTGTTTAGAGGAGGTGACCTGCCACAAGGTTTGTGGCCAGTAGCAGTAGTAGCCGGTACAGGACTGCCAGAGCCGCTTGTAAGCCGGCCATCAGCTGCATGGCATGAGTAATAGTGGCTGCTACTGTACTGTCAGAGACACTTCCAGTAGCCTGCCACCCATTAGCTGCAGGGAGCAGGAGCCACCACCGCTTCCACCATTATGTCTTGCTTGCAGGCCGGGAGGGAAAAGCATGGGGCAGGAGCCACCGCCGTTCCACCCTTGGTGAGATGTGTAAACCCTGTGCCAATCAGCAGCTGTGGGCGTTCTCTCTACTTCCGCCCAACCAACCCATGTCTCCACCCATAATTCTGGTGGAGACATAATGCACCAGTACCAGTAAGAATTAGGTCCAAGATAGCAGATCTTCTTGTTTTCCCTTCGACCTTTTGGAAGATAAAGTTGTCAGCAAGAGCTGATAGGAATTCATTGGATCCAATACTTTTACCTGAGAGAGATTCACAACAAATAACTGCATAGTTAAAATCTCCCATATTCTTCTTTCACGAGATTTTTGGCCACGATCGGCCGAGCGTAAAAAACTCATGCAGTCATGTAAAGGAGGCCTAAGGATGTAATAGTACTGGGCCAATCCCCAGCATCAGGTGTTACAGTCAAGGACAGGAAATAGAAAAATTGAGAGGCCAATTTTCTTCAAAATGCAGCAAAAAAACCTGAGTGTGTTAACGCATGTGCCCACATGTTTTTGCCCTTAGGCTTCTTTCACACGAGCATTTTATTGCGGCTATTTTGCTACGTATTGGTACGTAAAATTGGCCAGCTGGAAAAGATAGCGCATATGGTGCACATTTCGGATGGATGACTTTACGCACGCCCGGAAAAGATAGGACTTGTTCTATCTTTTGCAGGAATACGTGCAGCCGTTCCTATAGACTTCTATGGGAGCCACCAGAAAAGGGAAGGGGGAGGGAGTTTAGCAGCGGCTCACATACTCCCAATAGGCTAGGGTGGAGAAGGGGAGGGAGTTCAGCAGCAGCTTAAGTACTCCCAATCCGGCAAAGGGCAGAGAAAGGGAAGGAGTTTACCAACGACTCACATACTCCCAATAGGCTGGGGCAGAGAAGGGGAGGAAGTTTAGCCACTAGCTCTGCTTAGCGGAGGGAGTTTAGTGGAGCTGAACTCTCTTCCCTGGCCAATGGTATTCCGGACTGCGGCGTATATACACTGCTATCTGGCCATCGGAATGGGCAAGAAAACGTGAGCTGCATGATCGCAGCGCACGTGCGAAAGAGCCCTTACTCATTAACATGTATTTTTTGTGTATTTTACTTTATGTGCGATCGATTTCTTGGAGACGGTGACTACGGACGCCGCGCAGCACACGTGTACCATGTGGGAATTTGCAGGTTGTTCAGTAATCTGTGAATTGGTGTGTTTCCCCCCAGGCATGTACACCTGCCTCCCGGAGTACGCAGCCAAGCAGTTATATGATGGTTCTGGATGAAGAACAGGGATGATACCGGAGCGCACATCTCCGTAGTCACACAGCTGCTACTTTACTACTTACCACATTTACTCCAATTGTTGTTAATGTGTTATTGTTTCTTCCTCTCCCTGAAATCTACCAGCATGCGCTTCATAAACGTATCTTTAACTGGCTATATTTATAAGTGAATGTAAATGTTAATCACAAACCTGACCCAGTTTTCTTCTTCTAGTGAAGCATTAGTTTAGATTTTAATGAGCATTTTGTCTAATGCATGCAACAAGAATATATCTAGTAAACAAGCAATATAATTAAAAATAGAGAACATCTTAATTAGTATAATTGTAGGAAATCATGTAAACACAAAACAAAGAAAGGATTTTTAAAGGGTTTATGTCTTCTTTAAAAAAAACCCACCTTTTTTCTTTTTTTCTGAAACAGCACCACCCTTGTCCGCAGGCTATATGTGGTAATGCAACTCATCCCCATTCAAGTGACTGAGCTGCAATACCAGATATATGACCCATCAATAAAAGTGTCGCTGTTTATGTACCAAGATTGGCTTTATCACTTATCTACAGAGCACAGAAGTCCTGTGTCCCCATGTCTCGTTACTGCAGGCTCGCTGCATTCACCTGCAGTGATGTGGAGATTGAATGAAGCAGCAGTCACACATGCCCTGCACAGCTCCATTCATTTCAATGGGGCTGATGAATAAAGGCAAGTACAAGCGCTCGGCTATATGGACAAGTCCCACTGAAGGTGAATGCAGGGGAACTGCACATATTCAACCACTGCTCCATTCAATCTCCTCCTTACCGTGGAGGAGAGGAAGACAAGGGAACTGCGTTCTTGGGTTTGGCGACAGTCTAAGCAGTGAGACCTCCACTAACCAGATTTTTATTACCTATCCATAGTCAATTTTGGTAAAACCCCTTTAAAACCACATCTGCAGCAGAAATTTTGCACCACAAAATAACTTAAAGGGATTGTCCTACTTCTAGTTATTTTGCTGTAGAAAGCAAACAGCTCCGTACATTGTGCAGTGGCCAAGGTTGGTAATGCAGGCTGAGTCCTATTGAAGTAAATGGGACTCAGCCCACAGTACCAACCTGTGTCTCTGTGTGCACTGTATGGAGCTATCTGCTTTCTGCCACAAAATAGCTAGAAGTTGGACAACCCCTTTAAAGGGCCACTCTGGCAAAAACATATTTTTTCATCCCTCCCCCCCTTCCCCCACCTGATTGCCTTTCCCACTCTGGAGGTCTCATCAGTGTGTGCAGCCACTTATATGAAGTGCATCCCCTGTCTGATGCATATCAGGCACCATCTTGATGGTAAGATGTTCTACTATAACTTTTAAATTAATCCCATGATGCATCAGAGCAGCATTAGCTAGAGGCTGTACTATTTTTGCTTACTGGGTGGACAGTTCAATTATCATTTCCTTCTCTAGTCACCTAAATAAGCTACAGAGCATAAGTATGCAGTCAAGAGACCGAGCTGTGATATCCTCTATCATAACTGTGTAACAGCAGCTGTGTGATGCTTATCAGTAACTGTGATAGGAGTTTGTGTCTCCTCTAGGCAGCTTCTGTGATAAGTTCTTATGAGAGCATCAGACAGTCTGAGAAATTGGCTAGAAAATGAACACATAACCCCAAGTAGTTCTGAACTGGTTGAAATTGAGATCACATGACCATCCAAATAGAAAGGGGTCAGGAGTTTCAAACAGAATGGAATAACTAACCACGGTAACACTAGCTTACTTTTATATACTGGGGGGACAGTTACATAATGAATGACAAAGAAAATTTACAGAGTGGCCCTTTGCAGTCCAATTTTGGATTCAGGGGGCTTTCTCTTTCTGCCATTATACAATAGTGCCATCTTCTGGCTAGAGCTAGTACTGCAGTATTTGACATGTCGGAGAGGCTCCGGCAACAAAGCGGCTGGCAATATACAGTAAGAATACCCTGCTGGATATCTTCCAACATTGGAGCTGCACAGGCTTCAATCAGAATGTAGGAAGATGTCAGACAGTGGATTGGAAAGGGTTAAGGTTAAAAATTCTTTGCAGACTCATTTCTTAATATAACATTTTAGCAGTTAAAGTTCTATTTTTTTCATAACACCAAGTCCCAAATCCTCTGCATGAAGAAACGCAGAACAGAAAATTTAGGCTTTTTGCGGCCAGCAGTAGATGGAGCTATTGAGCTCACTGTATACTATTATATCATTGCTGTTAATGTATGACAATATGTAGCAAGCTCCCCCTATTGGTGGCTGCAGGTATCCGGTTCAATATGTTTATTTAGATCTAGGCAGTTGTTTTGAAGATTTGTATAAGAAAAGCAGAACTTGAACCACTATACTGATAACTTAAGAAAATAATCAGCAGAGAATCGTGAAGCTATTCAGATAAAAAGGGAAGACGTCGGCTTACATCTCGGACATCCCCTTTCACATTAAAAATTCTGATTGCATGTTCAGGCATCATTCTCTATGAACGTCATGATTTCACTGAATTAGAAAGTTCACCGTCTTAAAATAACACAACCCGCTCATCAGCTGCAGAGGAGGAAGGCACTGCAAATCATAAGCACAATTATATACAGCGTTCAAATTATGCATCGCCTAATTAACTTCTTAGAGACGGCCCCTAGGGAGAACTTCCAATACATTTCTTTTTATGCTGCACTTTCATCTTTGTACTTCTTTGTATACAGCCAGAATTTCACAAACAGGAGAATCGAAAATATAAAAAGCGTCCAAAAAAAATTATTTATAATGTCATCCCTACTTATCGAAACTTTATCTTGTTTCTAAGGGCTCATTCCCACGAACGTGCCTTCACCGCACATTATAGAATACGTGCTGAATCAATGAAAGTACTTTGATTTTTATTGATGCATTCACACTTGCGTATATTCATTTAGTGTAATACGGATGCAAAAAAGAATGCAGCATGTTCGATTTTACTGCGTGTGTGCAGGAATATTGTTCTCTATGGGTTACGTATTCAACACTGTATATATGCAATACATTGCATATGCGTTATATTGAATATGTAACGTCACTATGAGACAGAACGAGGAATAAAAAAAAAAGAAAAGAGTCACACTGCGCATGACCGTGTGTGTGGGATATGCTGTTGTACGCAGAGCACAATCGCTGCCATATGCAGCAATAACCGGGTATCGCTGCGGTAAAGTGTTTTATGCATATGGCCATGGGAAAGAGCCTTTAGGGCTTAAACACATGGGCGTGCCTTTATCCCATTTTGCGGGCGTGAAAGTCATGACCACGAATTGGGATGAAACAAAAGCATTGATTTCAATGGGTTCATTTTCACTAACAAGATTCTCACGCGGCGAGCATAGTTGCGCCTTCGGCAATGTGCTTTTGCCCTTATAGTTGTAAAGAGAAACTTCAAGCTTTGGTAACTGTATCTGACTATCAATGTTGCATGCTATGTCTTTTGGGCTCCAGTGCAGTTTTTGCCCTGGATTCCATCCTCCATGCAGAAGACAGCATGGGGGTAGAAACCTGGATGGAACTTCCATTGGGAAAGAATGTGTGAGACGAAGACCGTTTTAGTCTCCATCTCATAATTTCCATTCCCGTTAGTCATTGACACTGTATTGAAAATCACAGAGCAGGGATTGAAACTGGGATTGAAACTATGTGGATTAATTAATTGCCTGTCAGTGTACCGCGCTCCCTATGGAACTGAAAAATCCTGCTTTGTCTATAAAACGTGCCTCCAATGTGTAACAAAAGTCAACAAATAATTATGCATATTATGTATCACTGTATTTGTAATGACCCTTAAAGGAGCTGTGCAAATTAGCACAACCCTCCTGACCCGCAGGATCCAGGTCGATCCGCTGAGAGAATAGTGACCACTATAGGGGCTCTTTGGACTAGAATGACAAGTACAGAGGTGGCTGAGAAGGACCATCAGAACATTCAATGGGTGGAGACGGCTTAGTTAATTTTATTTTTCTCCATTTGCTACCCTTAAGAATTAAAAAAAAGTTGTCGGAAACCCCTTGAACAACTGTTAAAAATATTGAAACAAGCAAAAACTCTGGCTTGTTTTCCATGTACCTCATGTATGTACAAAGAAGTTGTAATCAGACATAAATATGTTGCGTAGTATAAAATAAAGGCACACCGCATGCCACTCACTGGTAAAAAAAAACGTGAAAAGTGTCATAAATGTCATTAGAAATCTCCAAAAATAAGGCTTATGGTATAATATATCTGTCCACCTACACTGCCTCCTTGCTTTTTCTGTCCAGTTTTTCCTCTTTAGGGTGAATTAATATGGCTCTTCCCTAATGGTGAAGAGTCACAAATCTCCTCGGTGCCAACATCCTATTTTACAATTAAATTTAATGGAACAAATATCAGCTCATTTGGCACCGGTCCCAGAATCCTTGAACTTCTCTCCTTGCTCTTTTCACGAATGTTGACTTTTATAACTATACTGTCACTTCTATAAATCTCCTATGTGCTCATTACTAGGTGGTTACATCCCTTCCCTATCATCTTTCAAATGTATCATCTCATGAAACTAATCCTCCTTGTCTCTTCCTCTACGTTCCTACAGTCTTAGACCAGTCTCTATGTAGTCACAAAACTGGGCAAATCTGAAACTTTTCGCACTATGGATGGAAACTCACAATAAAAGAAGAAGACATGCAAACTCTAAGATGCACATTTACTAATATTGGTGTTTTTTTTAAACCCCAATGTACGAGTAAAGGGGGCAGATTAAATAATTTGTGACAAATTTATTAAAAGGCGAACGCCTTGGAGAATTTGTGCCATTTCTGCCCCTCACTGTAATCATGGTTTGCCAAATTTGTTGTGAAAATTGAAAATTTGGTATTATTATGAAACGGCTTGTATGAATTGCTGAACTATAAACCAGAAGTGTTGAGTGGGAGTTTTTTATGGGTAGTGTTGTTGAAGATGGGCTTTGAGAATTCCTTCATGCATTCTATATGATTATTCTATGCAGGACCGATTGCTAGAATACGGATTATTAATCAACTGACAGAAGTATTCGTGTTAGGCAAAGGCACACATCAAGGTTGCCCCCTGTCTTCCTTGCTTTTCGCTTTCGTATTACAACCTCTAGCGATATACATATGGGCCCATTCTCATATTAGGGGCTTCTGTCGCGATGTTATGGAGGATATAATTGCTCTACATGCTGATGATATGCTTCTGTTTTAAGCGGATGCACAATCTTCACTCAACAATGCTATAGAATGTACACAATGGAACAATACCTCTGCAGCGCCACGTATTGGATTGCAGCATTCCTACAAATCAATGCTTGACCCTTTATACAGGACAGTAGACCATGCCGTGCGTACTTGCTGCTTGCCGCCAATCCCCATGCACTATCTTGGTGTGTATGCACACGTAGTTTGATCTTCTGACAAGGGAGACCTAGTGGTGAGCGTCTCAATCATGCTTTGCTGTTGAGCAGCACACTACCCACCACTGCTTGTGTGATGGTCTGGGGGGCATCACATATGACAGTTAGTCACCCCTAGTAGTGGTACAAGGGACAATGACAGCTCAGTAATATGTTCAGGACATCCTGCAGCCACACGTGTTCCTCTCATGGCAGAGCATCTAAGTGGCATCTTCCAGCAGGATAATGCTCGGCCGCACACACAAGTGGGGCACAGGAATGTCTCCACAACATTGTCACACTTCTGTGGCTGCCCGGTCACCAGATTTGTCATCAATAGAGCATGTAGGGGACCATCTGGGACTCCAACTTCCACAGCCTACGAGTTTGTACAATCTAGAGGCTCAGTTACAGGATATGTAAACCAATATGCCTCAGGATACCATACAAAAACTGTATGCCTCCATGTCCACCTGTATCAGATCTTACATCTAAACTAGGGGTGGTACAACTGGGTACTAGAGCCTCCATGCCCACTGTAATCACATCTTGTATCCAAGCTAGAGGCAGCCCATCAAGGTACTAGAGCTTCCATGCCCGCCCGTATCACATTTTGTATCAAAGCTAGAGGTCGTACAATAAAGTACTAGAGCCTCCATGCTCCCATGTCACATCTTGTATCCAAGCTAGAGGCTGCTCAATAGGTTACTGGAGCCTCCATGCCCACCATATCACATCTTGTATCCAAGCTAGAGGCAGTTCAACAGGGTACTAGAGCCTCCATGCCTGCCTGTATCACATCTTGTATCCAAGCTAGAGACGGTCCAACAGGGTACTAGAGCCTCCATGCCTGCCCGTATCACATCTTGTATCCAAGCTAGAGACGGTCCAACAGGGTACTAGAGCCTGCATTCCTGCCCGTATTATTACATCTTATATCCAAGCTAAAGGCAGTAAAACAGGGTACTAGAGCCTCCATGCCCATCTATATCAGATCTTGTATCCAAGCTAGAGGCAGTACAACAGGGTACTAGAGCCTCCATGCCCGCCTGTATCACATCTTGCATCCAAGCTAGAGGCTGTTCAACAGGGTGCTAGAGCTTCCATGCCTGCCCGTATCACATCTTGTATCCAAGCAAGAGGTGGTACAACAGGGTACTAGAGCCTCCATGCCTGCCCGTATCCCATCTTGCACCCAAGCTAGAGGCGGTACAAGAGGATACTAGAGCCTCCATGCTCGCCCGTATCACATCTTGTATACAAGCTAGAGGTGGTACAACAGGGTACTAGAGCATCCATGCCAGCCTGTATCACATCTTGTATCCGAGCTAGAGGCGGTACAACAGGGTACTAGAGCCTCCATGCCCATCCATATCACATCTTGTATCCAAGCTGGAGGCGGTACAACAGGATACTAGAGCCTCCCTTCAAGTGTTCAGTTTTCTGCAATAAATTCTCCTTTTGCTCTGATAGTGTAATCACTTATACCAACGTTACAATCACATATGTAAGTTTTCATTTGATTCCAACATCTGGGGGAGAGATTTTTTTTGATAATGAATATATACTGTATATATATATATATATATATATATATATATATATATATATATATGTGTGTGTGTATACTTACCACATATTGTGTAAAATATGATGGTCTATATGCTGTGATGTACTTTATTTCTTTTCTCTTTTTAAGGGGAAATGGAGGCTGTGAGAGAGATGAGTTGGGTTCAGGGTGAGTTAAGTTATATTTTCGATTACATGATTTGGTATATTTATTAAAATTTCAATCAAAAACATTTGATTAAAAAACCAGAAGCAGAAGCCATGCTATTCAGCATATATGTAATCTCGTAGCTATTACAATGTCTGGGGAATAGGATGATAATGAGGAGTGTGCTTACCCTCCAGGGACTGACTATGATTTGTTTGCTAAACATTTGCAGGTCAAAACTGAGTTGTGTACATAAATTCGGAGCACAGTATAATGACATGTAGTGCTGTACCGAGGCTCAAACTAAATGCTTGTAGCTGAGCAGTCTTAGTTTGTATTGGATACTAGGTTCAGATTCAGATAGGCAATGTTTACATGCAGAAGAAATTTCTGCTCTGGAAGAAAACAGTGAAGATACAGATGTGTCCACCCATACATTAACTTAGTTTTTTTCAATTAAATGCAGTGTTGTACAATGCTAGCAAACCCTTTAAGTCTGCAACTCACAACGCAACCACAAGGTGGCCACAACACACACATCTGGGATAGCCATCTCCCAACAGAGTTTTGGAAATCACGTTATTTTGAAAAGCTGGGTACCTTGTGACATATATGATCATATCCAGTCAAGCAAAAAGGTAAAGAAGGTCAAATCTGTAAACATTCAACAGATTTCTTGCAGAAATTTCTGTAACGATCCTATTGGTTGATGCTTTCAGAAATCCATGCATATGCTGCAGAAGCAACACCATTCTGATATATGCAACTGTGCTATTTGAGGTTTTTATTTTTGAAGGAGGAATTCTACTTTTTATCGGTACCATTTGGTGATCCATATGACTTTTTGATCATTTTCTATTGTGTTTTTTTCTGAGGCAAGATATACAAAATTAGCTATTTTCTTCATTTTTTTGTTATTTTTTTCCACGGCGTGCATTGAGCGGGTGAAACAATGTACATTTTTTTCCGATGGTCATTACATAGTGATACTAGATTTGTGATGATTTTTTTTACAGATCTTATTTTTTTATATACTTTTTTTTAACAATTTTTTAACGTTTTGTTTTTGTCCCACTAGGGGACTTGAATATCTCTACCTTTGATGGTTCTTATAATACACCGCTATACATGGCCATCTTCAAGCCTCCTGGTGCCACGGCAACCCATTGGGATCCCGTGATCCCGTGATCACATCTCAAGGTCTGATGGGTGACAGTGGGAGCCCCCTTCCCTCTGTCAGCCTCTAACATGCTGCGGTCACATTGACTGTGGCATGTAAAGGATTAGACAGCAGGGATCAGAGGTTTCTCCTGTCCCTGCTGTTAGAGGAGATGCTAAGCTGTCACCAGACAGCCCAGCCCACATTCTTAGTGGCAGGGGAGAGCCAAGCAGTTATTTTAATGCAGCATCGTAAAAAGGCACCGCATCAGAAAACAAACGCATTAGTGACCACCCTCAAAAGTTGTATGAATGGTCACTGAGGGGTTAAGGGTTTGCTCACATGTAGCAGAGCACTGTCGATTTTCTAAAGCAAAAATGCCTGTGGAAATTTTGCCGCGTTTTACCATATAAGCAATGTCAGCCACATGATGTGGAAAACATCTGCAATTGGCCTGTGGGATGGATTTTAAATTCTCAACATGTCCCTTAATACACAGATAATGCAAGATTGGTGCGTTCTGCAGATATAAATCTAATAGTATTACGACCTTATCATGACTTGTCATGATCTTTGAGCCCCATAAACTATATTATGGGACTTAAAAGTGAAGGAACAGAGAGTCCAAGTTGCTGTGTCTCATACTCCCCATTCTAGTACAGTTTCCCTCTGAATTTGGTGCATGCTGCAGCGTGACTCTTTCTGCACATGCCAACTTCGTGGGGATATAATACTGGCATGGGGCACCTGGTGAGTATGAGATACAGCTCCCCGGAGTCCCTGTTCTCCCGCCTTATAACTCCATAATGTAGTTTATGGGGCTCCAGGCTGATGACAGGTTCCTTTTAAAGGAGATGGCCAGAACTTATACTGTTGATAACCTCTCCTTAGGATACATCATTAATAGTTGATCGGTGGAGAACTGCTATCCAGGATCCCCACCGAACAGCAGCATGTTGCAGTACTGTCAGTGCAACAATTAATATTGTAGCAACCCAGGTTGGTACTACAGGCACAACTCTCATTGGATTCAATGGAAGCTGCACCTGCAGTAACAGCCCAAGTGGCTATAATATGGACACAGTTATGTGCTTCCAACAGGCCTTGCAAACAACTGATCAGTGGGATCCCGAGTGGCAGACAAACTATCCTGAAGGTAGGTCATCAGTAGGAAGAGTCTTGGATAACGCCTTCAACTGACAACCAACATCTGTCCACTGGCCGCCTGTATGTGAGGTACTTCATTCCTCATTCATAACAAATAGCTTGCTATGTATAGAGTCATTTATTGTGACACCTTCATGTCATTATTAGACTCTTCACCCTGCAAAGCAAACAAATGAGGTCAGTTTTCGAAACATGAGATGAAAAGAATATGTAGCACTGTCCTCTAATGGGTAGATAATACATATCAATTGCTTCACTAATTGTGTTTGCAAGGAAATGCCTGAAAGCTGTGCATTCATTAACCACTTAATTGCATGTTAAAATAAGTTCACATTGAAATATTTGACAGGAGGAAGAAAGATAGCATGAGCCATTGATTCATTAATCTGGAATGTGCCCTTAGCAGGTCTCCAGAAGATCTCACCTGACTTGGTAAATTGAAGACTGCATTGTTTCTGTGAGAATGTAGCATTGCTATCTTCTTTGATAGTCTTGGAAGGGAGTGGAGGTGCCTCCTACTGGTTAGGTTCATGACTAGGGTATTGCTGCCATAATCTACATTCCTTCCAGCACCCTTCCTACCACATTAATGTTTATTTCCCACATATCATGGATGTTGAGTGACATTGGAAAATTTAGTGCCCACATCAGTCTTTTTATTACTTTTATTACATACAAGGTTATTTTGAATAGAATTAGCATTCCCAACTGAGCATGAGAGAACAACAAGGATGTCTCTACCCCGCAGTACCAAATCGTGAGCCCCCAGGTGCTCTGTGCCAACTAGAAGGGTGATGACAAGTTCCCTGGTACCGCCTCTGTGGCAACACACCAACCACTGCCTATAGGGCTTAATTAATTAAGGGTGACCATACCTCTGATGGACCCCGGCCACCTCTCTGAGTCGTATCTGTGACCTCCTATGTTGTGACAAATTAACATGTAAAAAATAAACCCTCATATAACCGACCATGATTTAACATAAAGGATGACCGGACTGTTCTCTGCTCAGGCCCCAGCAGGATGAAGAATCCAACCACTAATAAGATTCCCTTAATTGGCTCCTCCTTCCTGCCCGTTTTCTCCCTATCCTACACAAGAAAGGCCCTTCTTTTCTTCTTCCCCTTGCTTGGTACATACAGAAGGAGTCCTCTCCTCACTCCCAGTGGGGGATGTGGCTACACACTCTCGAGGATGGTCTCTAACAGTTTATTTTACTGGAGCTGCATCAACATTGTTAAACCATGAACCCCATTTTCCCCTGAGGACACCAGACTCCCGGTGAAACATATCAGCAGGGCTGAGTGTTTTTTTTTAAATCAGATCCCCATACTGTGTTTTTGCCCTATTTGGTTGCTTATGCTTTAACGCTATGAGTGGGTGTAGCTGGAGTGGAGGGAGCGCTATCTCCTCTACATTTATGCATACCTATGGGCATATTTATAGGGCATTATTTGCCTGACTATATTGTTCTATGCATTTGGACCGTAGGAGTTCTGAGTTTTTAGTAGTTCATATAGATAATTTGAAGCTTTATTAATAGAGATGAGCGAACGTACTCGTCCGAGCTTGATACCCGTTCGAGTATTAGCGTGTTCGAGATGCTCGTTACTCGTGACGAGTACCACGCGATGTTCGGGTTACTTTCACTTTCATCTCTGAGACGTTAGCGCGCTTTTCTGGCCAATAGAAAGACAGGGAAGGCATTACAACTTCCCCCTGCGACGTTCAAGCCCTATACCACCCCCCTGCAGTGAGTGGCTGGCGAGATCAGGTGTCACCCGAGTATATAAATCGGCCCCTCCCGCGGCTCACCACAGATGCATTCTGGCATAGCGCAGGGAAAGTGCTGCTGGTGCCGGAGCTGCTATAGGGAAAGCGTTAGGAGTGATTTTAGGCTTCAAGAACCCCAACGGTCCTTCTTAGGGCCACATCTGACCGTGTGCAGTACTGTTGAGGCTGCTTTTAGCAGTGTTGCACAATTTTTTTTTTTTGTATATCGGCCGTGCAGAGCATTGCGTCCGCAGTCTGCAGTCATTGTACAGAGTATAGGGCCAGTACTAGTGAGGCAGGGAAAGAGATATTCAGGCTATATAGGCAGTGGGCTTTTTCCAAAAAATTGGGGAAAAATACTATATTTGGGCTGCCTGCGACCGTCTTCAGTTTACTGCTTGTCTGCTGGGGGAAGTAGTCCTAATGAATACGCAGCTTAACGTTACAGCAGGCTTGCACAAAATTGTTTCCTGGATCTGCTGTCTCTGTTACATGATCGCCGTCATCCCGCCAGAGGGAAAGAGTATACATAATATTATACGCTGCCTACAGTATCTATCTGCTGGGGGTAGTAGTCCTAATTAATACGCAGCTAAGCGTTACAGCAGCCTTGCGCAAAATTGTTTCCTGGATCTGCTGTCTCTGTTACATCAGCGCCGTCATACCGCCATAGGGAAACAGTATACATAATATTATACACTGCCTACAGTATCTATCTGCTGGGGGTAGTAGTCCTAATTAATACGCAGCTAAGCGTTACAGCAGCCTTGCGCAAAATTGTTTCCTGGCTCTGCTGTGCGTTCCGTAAGGGAAGTCAGCCTCCAACCACAGGCCAATAAGTGGCACATTTAATTACAGCGTTCTGTTTCTGCACTACTGGTAATACAGCATGCTGAGGGGTAGGGGTAGGCCTAGAGGACGTGGACGCGGGCGAGGACGCCGAGGCCCAAGTCAGGGTGTGGGCACAGGCCGAGCTCCTGATCCAGGTGTATCACAGCCGACTGCTGCGGGATTAGGAGAGAGGCACGTTTCTGGCGTCCCCACATTCATCTCACAATTAATGGGTCCACGCGGTAGACCTTTATTAGAAAATGAGCAGTGTGAGCAGGTCCTGTCGTGGATGGCAGAAAGTGCATCCAGCAATCTATCGACCACCCAGAATTCTGCGCCGTCCACTGCTGCAACTCTGAATCCTCTGGCTGCTGCTCCTCCTTCCTCCCAGCCTCCTCACTCCATTACAATGACACATTCTGAGAAGCAGGCAGACTCCCAGGAACTGTTCCCGGGCCCCTGCCCAGAATGGCCAGCAATGGTTCCTCTCCCACCGGAGGAGTTTGTCGTGACCGATGCCCAACCTTTGGAAAGTTCCCGGGGTCCAGGGGATGAGGCTAGGACTTCCGGCAACTGTCTCAAGAGCTTTCAGTGGGTGAGGAGGACGATGACGATGAGACACAGTTGTCTATCACTCAGGTAGTAGTAATTGGAGTAAGTCCGAGGGAGGAGCGCACAGAGGATTCGGAAAAAGTGCAGCAGGACGATGAGGTGACTGACCCCACCTGGTTTGCTACGCCTACTGAGGACAGGTCTTCAGAGGGGGAGGCAAGTGCAGCAGCAGGGCTGGTTGGAAGAGGCAGTGCGGTGGCCAGGGGTAGAGGCAGGGCCAGACCGAATAATCCACCAACTGTTTCCCAAAGCGCCCCCTCGCGCCATGCCACCCTGCAGAGGCCGAGGTGCTCAAAGGTCTGGCAGTTTTTCACTGAGAGTGCAGACGACCAACGAACAGTGGTGTGCAAATTTTGTCGCGCCAAGATCAGCCGGGGAGCCACTACCACCAGCCTCACCACCACCAGCATGCGCAGACATATGATGGCCAAGCACCCCACAAGGTGGGACGAAGGCCGTTCACCGCCTCCGGTTTGCACCGCTGCCTCTCCCCCTGTGCCCCAACCTGCCACTGAGATCCAACCCCCCTCTGAGGACACAGGCACTACCGTCTCCTGGCCTGCACACACACCCTCACCTCCGCTGTGCTCGGCCCCATCCACCAATGTCTCCCAGCTCACCGTCCAGCCGTCGCTAGCGCAAGTGTTGGAGCGCAAGTACGCCGCCACGCACCCGCACGCTCAACCGTTAAACGTGCACATAGCCAAATTTATCAGCCTGGAGATGCTGCCGTATAGGGTTGTGGAAACTGAGGCTTTCAAAGGTATGATGGCAGTGGCGGCCCCGCGCTACTCAGTTCCCAGTTGCCACTACTTTTCCTGATGTGCCGTCCCAGCCCTGCACGACCACGTCTCCCGCAACATTGTACGCGCCCTCACCAACGTGGTTACTGGCAAGGTCCACTTAACAACGGACACGTGGACAAGCACAGGCGGGCAGGGCCACTATATCTCCCTGACGGCACATTGGGTGAATTTAGTGGAGGCTGGGACAGAGTCAGAGCCTGGGACCGCTCACGTCCTACCCACCCCCAGAATTGCGGGCCCCAGCTCGGTGGTGGTATCTGCGGCGGTGTATGCTTCCTCCACTAAACCACCCTCCTCCTGCTCCTCCTCCTCCTACGCAACCTCTGTCTCGCAATCAAGATGTGTCAGCAGCAGCACGTCGCCAGCAGTCGGTGTCACGTGTCGTGGCAGCACAGCGGTGGGCAAGCGTCAGCAGGCCGTGCTGAAACTACTCAGCTTAGGAGAGAAGAGGCACACGGCCCACGAACTGCTGCGGGGTCTGACAGAGCAGACCGACTGCTGGCTTGCGCCGCTGAGCCCCCAACCGGGCATGGTCGTGTGTGACAACGGCCGTAACCTGGTGGCGGCTCTGCAGCTCGGCAGCCTCACGCGCGTGCCATGCCTGGCCCACGTCTTTAATTTGGTGGTTCAGCGCTTTCTGAAAAGCTACCCTCGCTTGTCAGACCTGCTTGGAAAGGTGCGCCGTCTCTGCGCGCATTTCCGCAAGTCCCACACGGACGCTGCTACCCTGCGCACCCTGCAACATCGGTTTCATCTGCCAGTGCACCGACTGCTGTGCGACGTGCCCACACGGTGGAACTCTATGCTCCACATGTTGGCCAGGCTCTATGAGCAGCGTAGAGCTATAGTGGAATACCAACTCCAACATGGGCGGCGCAGTGGGAGTCAGCCTCCTCAATTCTTTACAGAAGAGTGGGCCTGGTTGGCAGACATCTGCCTGGTCCTTGGAAACTTTGAGGAGTCTACCCAGATGGTGAGTGGCGATGCTGCAATCATTAGCGTCACCATTCCTCTGCTATGCCTCTTGAGAAGTTCCCTGCAAAGCATAAAGGCAGACGCTTTGCGCTCAGAAACAGAGGCAGGGGAAGACAGTAAGTCGTTGGATAGTCAGAGCACCCTCATGTCTACATCTCAGCGCGTTGAGGAGGAGGGGGAGGAGGATGAGGAGGAGGGGGAAGAGACAGCTTGGCCCACTGCTGAGGGTACACATGCTGCTTGCCTGTCATCCTTTCAGCGTGTATGGCCAGAGGAGGAGGAGGAGGATCCTGAAAGTGATCTTCCTAGTGAGGACAGACATGTGTTGCGTACAGGTACCCTGGCACACATGGCTGACTTCATGTTAGGATGCCTTTCTCGTGACCCTCGCGTTACACGCATTCTGGCCACTACGGATTACTGGGTGTACACACTGCTCGACCCACGGTATAAGGAGAACCTTTCCACTCTCATACCCGAAGAGGAAAGGGGTTCGAGAGTGATGCTATACCACAGGACCCTGGTGGACAAACTGATGGTAAAATTCCCATCCGACAGCGCTAGTGGCTGAAGGCGCAGTTCCGAGGGCCAGGTAGCAGGGGAGGCGCGGAGATCAGGCAGCATGTACAGCACAGGCAGGGGAACACACTCTAAGGCCTTTGACAGCTTTCTGGCTCCCCAGCAAGACTGTGTCACCGCTCCCCAGTCAAGGCTGAGTCGGCGGGAGCACTATAAAAGGATGGTGAGGGAGTACGTAGCCGATCGCACGACCGTCCTCCGTGACGCCTCTGCCCCCTACAACTACTGGGTGTCGAAGCTGGACACGTGGCCTGAACTCGCGCTGTATGCCCTGGAGGTGCTTGCTTGTCCTGCGGCTAGCGTCTTGTCAGAGAGGGTGTTTAGTGCGGCTGGGGGAATCATCACAGATAAGCGTACCCGCCTGTCAACCGACAATGCCGACAGGCTTACACTCATCAAGATGAACAAAGCCTGGATTTCCCCAGACTTCTCTTCTCCACCAGCGGACAGCAGCGATACCTAAACAATACGTAGGCTGCAGCCGCGGATGGAAGCATAGTTCTCTATCACCATCAAAAACGTGGACCTTTTAGCTTCATCAATCTGTGTATAATATTCATCCTCCTCCTCCTGCTCCTCCTCCTGAAACCTCACGTAATCACACCGAACGGGCAATTTTTCTTAGGCCCACAAGGCTCAGTCATATCATTTTTGTAAACAATTTTTATACGTTTCAATGCTCATTAAAGCGTTGAAACTTGCACCTGAACCCATTTTTGTTTTAAGTGGGCTGCCTCCAGGCCTAGTTACAAATTAAGCCACATTAACCAAAGCGATTAATGGGTTTCACCTGCCCTCTTGGTTGGGCATGGGCAATTTTTCTGACGTACATTAGTACTGTTGGTACACCAATTTTTGGGGGCCCTCGCCTACAGTGTAATCAAATAAATTTTTTGCCCACCTGCATTAAAGCTGACGTTACATCAGCTGTGATGGGCACTGCAATGGGATACATTTATGTACAGCTGGTGGAGCCAGGGAGCCAGGGAGCCACCCATGCTGTGGGTCCACAGGGAGTTGTAACTGCATGTGTCCACTTCTAAAGAACCCCAGTCTGACTGGGGCATGCAGTGTGGGCCGAAGCCCACCTGCATTAAACATGACATTACCTCAGCTGTGATGGGCAATGCAATGGGATATATTTATGTACCGCCGGTGGCTTCCTGGCACCCACCCATGCTGTCGGACCACACGGAGTTGTAACTGCATGTGTCCACTTCTAAAGAACCCCAGTCTGACTGGGGCAGCAGTGTGGGCCGAAGCCCACCTGCATTAAACATGACATTACCTCAGCTGTGATGGGCAATGCAATGGGATATATTTATGTACCGCCGGTGGCTTCCTGGCACCCACCCATGCTGTCGGTCCACAGGGACTTCACAATAGGGAGTTGTACCTGCCTGTGTCTATGAATTAAAAACCCCGGTCAGGTTGGGGCATGCAGTGTGGGCCGAAGCCCACCTGCATTTAATCGAACGTTACCTCAGCTGTGATGGGCACTGCAATGGGATACATTTATGTACAGCCTGTGGGTTCCAGGGAGCCACCCATGCTGTGGGTGCACACGGAATTTCCATTGCGGAGTTGTACCTGCCTGTGACTATTTATAAAAAAAAACGCGGTCTGACTGGGGCATGCAGACACCTTGACAGAATGAATAGTGTGTGGAACATAGGTTCCCCATTGCTATGCCCACGTGTGCAGCTCCTGATGGCGGTGGCACAGGATTATATTTCTCATTGCTTCTGTACAGCATTGTGGGCTATCGCCCCGCCCCTTTGAAAGAGGGTCGCTGCCTAGCCGTGCCAACCCTCTGCAGTGTGTGCCTGCGGTTCCTCCTCATGGCAGACGCACTTGACATAGACATGAGGGTGGTGTGGTATGAGTGCAGCTGAAGGCTGCGCAGGGACACTTTGGTGTGCGCTGTGGACACTGCGTCGTGCGGGGGGGGGGGGGGTTGGGCAGCATGTAACCCAGGAGAAGTGCCAGCGGAGTGTCATGCAGGCAGTGATTGTGCTTTGTTGGAGGTAGTGTGGTGCTTAGCTATGGTATGCATTGCTAATGAGGGCTTTTCAGAAGTAAAAGTTGTTGGGAGGGGGGGGGGCACTTTTGCCGCTATTGTGGCTTAATAGTGGGACCTGGGAACTTGAGATGCAGCCCAACATGTAGCCCCTTGCCTGCCCTATCCATTGCTGTGTCGTTCCCATCACTTTCTTGAATTGCCCAGATTTTCACAAATGGAAACCTTAGCGAGCATCGGCGATATACAAAAATGCTCGAGTCGCAACGAACCCTCGAGCATCGCGAAAATTTCGTCCCGAGTAACGAGCACCCGAGCATTTTGGTGCTCGCTCATCTCTATTTATTAACTTGCAATCAAATTTATTATTTAGGGGACCCAATATAGGATTTTTGTTACCTTTGGCATAGGTTTTGGAGAAGTGTAATAGAAGGCTTCCCTCCCATTGAAATCAACAAGAGCAATGCCTTTTTATTACACCTCCGGCTCCTCATGGCAGTCAGAACTGGAAGTGGGCAGAATTCCGCAAATAAACTATTGATGACCCATCCTGAGGATAGGTTACCAGTGGCAAATGCACAGAATACCCCTTTAAATATTTATGCCGAGCTCCAGTATGAGGCACCTCTATAAACAATAAAGCTGATTTTTGGTTCACATGAGCTAAGCTGCTGTTTGTACAAGTTGTAGACATCAGCCTTATGAGCCCAGCTGGGCTAGATTGACTTATCTCTCCCTATATGCAAATAGCAGAACCAAAGTTGGTGAGGAACTGCCCAGATGACTCTTTTTCCTGTTCCTGAATGCTTTTGAAACCATGTTTTGACTGACAACCACCGCATTTCAGAGTAAAACATTGATGTCTGTAATGCAGGTTCCTGTCAGGATTTCTTGCTGTTCATGGTTTGGATAGCATAAAACTCCTGACCGGCTCTTTTTAAATGGTAGCATTACAAATTCAACTCGTCCAGCAAAAAGCTATTGTAAAGTGGGTGTCAAGTCAGCGGATGTGGATCCACTGTGCCTCAAAACTGATTGAACTTGGGGCTAGATCCAGAGATAGCACCTGGGGTTACCCAGTTTTCACTCTTTCCCCACACCAATCAGAATCTATTCCCTACTATGGGAACCCCCCAGAGCATTATCTGATATCTGACAGCATATTCCTTTTATGTCAGATAGGTGTATTACTCTCTTGCCCCTTTTATGGTGTGTGGACAATTGAACTAGCGCCTGTATATCTATGCATGCATGAGGTTCTGAGTGGGGGTTACCTTATGTCTGTCAGGTAAGCAGACATCATGTATGAACAATGACTTGTTCAGTGTATGTCTGTAGGTGGGGACTGCACTTGGTGGGAACAAAAACTTGTTCCCTTTATATTGCAGTCACTTGGTGTGAACAGGGTTGTGTTCTGTTATGTCTGCAGGTGTGAACTGTCCTGTCAGTGTGCTATATGTTGTATTTTCCTTGTCTGGTGTCCCTGCCTGTTACCATCTACAGCAAGCCAGGCCCCTAGGTTCCAGCGTGGAGCCGTCCCTATTGGATCACCCCATGTGTAGTCAGGGTTCCCTTCTTGTGTTTTTTGTTGCCTTGTTAGAGACTCACAAGATAATGAGGACCCTTGGCGTGGACTTGTGAGCTCACATATTCTGGCCAAAATATAAATCAATATCTTGTACTAACTTATTAAGTATTTCCATCTGTCTGGGTGTTGTAGTACATTTGGTAAGTATTTTGGCGTCTGTTGTCTGTGTTGGTTGTTGCTATGCATGTTCAGTTTATGTTTCGCTGTCCATTCCAGTGCATACCTATCCCTTCCTGTCCAGTATTCATTCGTGTAGGTCCTTGTTTCCAGGGCCTGCACGGAAAATAGTAGGAAATGCTGCCGGGCATAAGGCCTCAGTCACACGGGCGCATCGGCACCCGTACACCGGCGCCGATGCGCCCGTGTGACTGACACCAGCAGACTGACGTACCTGCAGACGGCCATCTCTCTCCAGCGCCGGAGGAAAGAACATGTGACCGGCTTCATTGCCGGTCATGTGTTCTTTCCTCCGGCGCTGCAGAGAGACGGCCGTCTTTAGGTATGGCCGTCTCCTTCCTGCAGTCACACGGGCGCATTGGCGCCGGTGTACGGGTGCCGATGCGCCTGTGTGACTGAGGCCTAATAGTGGAGATTAAAACGCAAGAACAAAAAAATAAAAAATGACTGGTCCTTGAGGGGTTAAACACTTGAAGTCAAATTGTACACATTTTATGCCTTTGTTGCCCTTACAAGTGCCTGTTTCAGATGCCAAGTGCTTGCCTTTAAGATACCCTTACACCAGGGGCGTAACTATAGTGGGTGCAGGGGATGCGGTCGCACCTAGGCCCAGGAGCTTTAGGGGGCCCATAAGGCCTCTCTTCTCCATATAGGGAGCCCAATACTATGAATAAAACATTATAATTAGGGGCCCTGCTACACATTTTGCATTGGGGCCCAGGAGCTTAAGTTACGCCTCTGCCTCACATATACCTACTCCGATATACTCCCAGAAAACGTCTCTCGCTTAGAGAACCCCATGAAGTACCTGCCTCTTCCAAACCCTCAAAAAGTGCTTGCCCCTCGGTTTTCTCAAGAAAAATTCAGTTTATGTAACGTGTATGCTGGATCGGATTGTACTTCTCTGTCTAGGTCCAAAGTGCGGACCTTAAGACCCACAGGTAAGGCAAACCATCTAAAGTTAAGACTGACGGCTTTTACAATGAAAGAACAGGATGATGGCGAGGACTTCTGTGTTTAACCCTATACACGTAAAAGGATGGTTTTCACCCAAATTATTGAAAATGCACTTCAAAAATCTACAAATGATAGAGCCCCAAAGAGTTAAATAAGAAACTCATTTTGTGCTATAACATTCATAGGCTTAATGAACGTTATGTAATATTGTTCATGTCCCATTCGGTGTTCTTGTGCGACGAGCGAGCGCGCCATAGTGCTGTATACAGTGTAGCAGCTGTGTAAGCTGATCTGTGGTTTTAGAGAAACAGACGTTTGTGTTAATAGTGTCTCCTCCTAATGTTTTGGCTCCAGAGTAGATCCATCTCCTATTTATTTTTGGAGTGATTCTTGGACCGCATATTATTTTGAATTAAACAAATGTAGACTAAACGCTCGATATTAAACATTCGCTGCTATGTCTCTTTTCAAAGTAGATTCTAAAACTGATTGAACTAAAATAGCACGGAGACTTGTGGAATTTGAAGCTGCAAAAAATACCTTAGAACTCGCCATTTTATCTAACGTATGTTAGAAGCCTAATTACAAGTTATGTCATTCCAAAAAATGTCATTCAATTAGCTGTTTCATGTGGCAGCTCAGCAAAATGGACCTAAGGTTTTTGTCCCTTTATTGGTTGGCCTTGTTAATTATTTTCTTAAGGTACCTTTACGAGGGGTTATCATCGCCCGATTAATTGCTGGAAACTGCTAATTCTGGCAATGGTCGCCACATGTCGTAGCAGCCGCCGACAGGGCACTGAGAGACAAATCACTCATTTGCCGAAGCAACTATTGGCCAATGTAAACCACATCAGCTCGATCTATGAATGAGTCATGTTAACACTGAATGAGGGAAAATGTCCTGAAGTGATTTGCGACCACTTTACCATTCTCTGAACAACTGCTGTATTAAAGCACTAGAGCAATAGTCACTGGGACGACTGTTGGGTGTTAATGCTCCCAGCAGTCGTCTCATGAAAAAGGTACATTTAGGGGGGACACTCACTAGCGATATTTTCTTTCTTGCGCTGCGAGAGCACGTGAAAACTCTCGCCTCGCAGCGCAAGAAAGACGCCGGTATAGAACCGGCATATCGCTAGTGCTTTCAATGGGGCCAGCAGCAGCAGCGCTAGCCCCATTAAAAGCATAGGGAGAATGCCGCGGACTTCAGTCACAGCTGTGACAGCTGTGGCAGGAGTTTCCTTCATCCCTGCGGGGACCGCGGCGATGAAGGAATCCTCTGCCACAGCTGTCACAGCTGTGACTGAAGTCCGCGGCATTCTATTGCATTGCTTTCAATGGGATCGGCTGCTGCCAATCCCATTGAAAGCACTGCTTTGTCAAGCTCCGCGGTATGATTATCGGGGAAGGGCTTGAAATATAAGCTAAGATATAGGTATTCATGAATGAATAGCTAAGAGCTATCTCTCATTGGCTGAGCGCTCAGCTAATCAGCACAGCCCTTTCAGGTGGCAGGGATTTTTAAATTCCTGCTTGCTGAAAGAACTTGACAACAGTGCCGGGGAGCCAGCCAGAGGATGCGTGTGAGCGGCGGAGAGGTAAGTAATTTTTTCTTTTATTTTTTAACCACTTATTGCTGATTATTGGGGAAGGGCTTATATTTAAAGCCCTTCCCCGATAATCATTCTGCGGGGCTTGGCAGAAAGCATTGCTTTCAATGGGATCGGCAGCAGTGCCGATCCCATTGAAAGCAATGGGATAGAAGGCCACTGACTTCTGCCACAACTGTGACAGCTGTGGCAGAGGATTCCTTCATCCCCGTGGGGACCACAGGGATGAAGGAAACTCCTGTCACAGCTGTGGCAGAAGTCCATGGCATTCTCCATCTCTTTTCAATGGGGCTAGCGCTGCTGCCGCTGGCCCTATTGAAAAGACTGGCGATATGCAGGCGAGATGCCGATATCCCGGCATGATGCCGGCTTTTTTCTCGCACTGCGCTGCGAGACTTTACCTTTACTCTCGCAGCGCAGTGGAGAAAAAAATGCCAGTGAGCATATACCCTTACTGTATGTAATTGTTGGAACTCTTCTATGTAGCCCACTGTATACTAGTCTCCTTTTTTATCAATTGTTTTTTAAGATTTTCTTCTTTAGAGTTTTTTTTTTCATTTCAGAATACATTTAGATAATCTACAGCAAATGGCCACTTCATTAGAAACACCCATTTAGCAACATGTTGAATCTCCTTTGGCCTACAGAACTACAGCAATTACTCATGGCAAAGATTCCACTAGGTGTTGAAATTGTTCTGCAAGAATATCGGCCCCTGCCGCCAGGAAGCTTCTTGTAGTTGCCATAAATTAGATGGAGGTTACTGACATGGCCAGTACAGCTAATAGAAAGAACTCATGGATACACGCTCCTTATAGCAAATTTTGACCCTCTTATTAGCACGGTGCAACAGAAATCTAGATTCATCAGACCAGGCATAAGCGTAGCGACCCGACCCCTGCGCTCAGGGGCCCTCGAGGCCGCCCTCCGCCATCCATAAATGCACATTTAGTGCATTATTGGCTGGCCGCTGGCTGCAGCACGGCTCTGATCACACTGCAGGCAGAACAGCCAGCCTAAGAGGAAGCAGGGGGAGGAGGAGAGAGGCAGTCACATGAGCCAGCAGAGACTGATCATGTGCTGCCCCTCCCTCCTGCTAAATGGAAGCTGCAGTGTCTCCAACAGGGAGGAGAAATGGTCTGGGTCCCAGGGTATGTGTATATCTGTGTGTGTATCTATCTATCTATCTATCTATCTATCTCATATCTATCTATGCATCTCATATCTATCTATCTATCTAATATCTATCTATCTATCTATCCATCTCATATCTATCTATCTATCTATCTATCCATCTATCTCATATCTATCTATCTATCTCATATCTATCTATCTCATATCTATCTATCTATCTATCTATCTATCTATCTATCTATCTATCCATCTCATATCTATCTATCTGTCTATCTATCTATCTCATATCTATCTATCTATCTATCTATCTATCTATCTATCTATCCATCTATCTCATATCTATCTATCTCATATCTATCTATCTATCTATCTATCTATCTATCTATCCATCTCATATCTATCTATCTGTCTATCTATCCATCTCATATCTATCTATCTATCTATCTATCTATCTATCTATCTATCTCATATCTATCTGTCTATCTCAGTCTATCGCTGGTATAAGTTATACATCTTCCTGGATTTACTGCATTTATTTTCACCCTTTAGGCCCCCTGTCCACGGGTGTTTCGAAATCCTGCGGCAGATCTCCGCCACGGGAGCCGCGGAATCTCCGTCGGTCAGCCCTATCTGATAGATAGGCTGGCTGCAGAGAATCGGGGCAATTCACAGCATGCTGCGAATTGCCCGCCGTGAGTGTATTTGGCTGTAATGATTCTCCGCTCGTGGACAGGGGCCGGCACTTTCCATAGCATTGTTTTACCGCCGGTGAATACACGTCCGTGGACAGGGGGCCTTACACACAATTAAAAAACGCATAAAAACCACATGCAGTTTTTGATTGTGTCTGCAGCTCCTTAATAACGTACGCGGTCTTTAAATACTGCATGCAGGTTTTTTATGTGTTTTTCTTAATTGTGGTTTTAAGTACAACAAAAACAGGACCCACCCTAAGGCTGCTCTTACACATGTGTGCAGAAAAAGCAGCTTGTAATCATGGCATTTTTACCGGAATTTCGAGCAGCGTTTTTGAACATAGGTTACAGTGTTTGACAGCGCTTTTTAATGCACCCCATCATTGTGATGGGTGATGAAATGTGTTAAAAACCACAAAATGCAAAAATAGAACAGACAGCTCTTGAAAACGGTGTTAGGAACACCGCGTTCGAGCGCAGATTTTAGTAACCTTCGGTTAGTACGGCACTCGGGACACCGCACTAATAGCGGTAAAAAGTGGTGTGTGTGAGAGTGGCCTACGGGGCTACAAATAAATTTTCATGTGCAGGAAATGCTTCATGTTTGGAAAGATTACACCAAGGGACAGATCATGTATGCAGCACGAGTTAGGTATGGGTATGGGGGAGTGTGGGGTGGAGGTCCGGGGGATTGAGGCCCGAGGTGAACCTTTGCACCCGGGTCCCTGAGCCTTTAGATATGTCCCTGAGACCAGGCAATGCTTTTCCGCTGCTCAGTGATTCAATTTTTTGTTCTCTTTTGCTCCCTGGAGTCTTTTCTTGATGCTTCTCTTAGACAGCACTGACATTCAAACTGGATGCGTGCTGTTACAGCCCATCCATGGGTTGTGCATTCAGACACATTAGCTGTAACACCAGCAGTGTATTTGGCTGCAATTTGCTTGATTGTGCATCACCTGTTCATCTGAATGATTCTTGACATCCTCCCTGGACTCCTTTCATCTTGTCTTACATCCACAGGATCCCCTTTGGCTGGATATTTTTCTTCAAATTCAACATTCTCTGTGTAATCTTGACAGTGTTGCATGATGAAACCTTATAAGGTTAGCAGTTTAGGCAACACCAGGGCAGGCTATTCCAGCACTGATAGACAAGCCTTTTTTAAAGTTACTCAAATTCCTTGATTTTCTGACTATAATGTAGATTCATACCAAAACTGATCTTTGGAAAACCTGCTCAAATGATTTTATGCTAATTTTAAGATATGAATGCTCTAAACATGAAAAGCCTGATGTATCTTATAAAGTGGCTATTCAATGTATATTATTAAGTGTTAAAACATATCATCATATCTGGTTTGACAGAAGAATGGTGTTTATTTGCTTCCATAGATTTACCCAAAGAATTAAGGCCCATTTTCACCAGCAGATGATCACACAAACAACAGTTTGAGTGACAGCTTTGAGTGATCATTTTGCATAAACTATTAAGTAGCTACTTAGTAGCAATTAAGTGTGCAAATGAAGTCTTAGCTAAATGCAGTTAATAGCCCAATCGCTCTTATCTGTGCTCAGATCCTTTGTTCTCTAGCGGGAAACAATGCTATCAGCACTCCCCGTGGAGAACTGCTGATAAGGCTGACTGACAATTTTTAGGTTGGACTGAATTTAAGGATCAGCTAGCAGTGCACGATGGGCGCACATCTAGACGCAACGTTGATCGCTAAAACGATTGCCTTTTAGAGAATTTTTAGCAATCATCGGCTGGTGTAAATGGAGCTTTATTGTCACGTTGTTAGTTAAGATTATCTCACAAAATTAGTTTAGCTACAGTGCAATGAATTGGTGTTTCAATCTACTATATAGTGTTACCATAGATGATAGATCAGATAACATTTTTCCATTAATTTTTATTTATAGATTATTTTATATAATCCTGTTTAATAAACCTTATATCCTTCCTTGAAGAGAATCTATAATTCTGTTCAATCCAGATCCGATGTAGACTATTCCACAACTTCCAATGACCTAAAATGAATGTAAACATATGCAGATTTAATTAAGTTAAGTGATTCTTTTAGAAAGAAAGTCATCATCTTCAATATGAATATTCTGCATGATAATTGTTAGATCTCAAGTATTCCATGATTACTGTGTAATCTTTAAGATGTTTCAAAGTATGGGACCAAATCTCTTTCCGATAAATTACAGATATCAATTTGATGTAATGTTGTAAAGGGTATTTTATATTTCATTAAATAGTAACCTAATAGAAGTTGGCATGACATGGGCACTTTTCAAAATTATCTTACAGTTTACATATGTAATGATTGTAACCATACATTCAGATCACTTTTTAGAAAAAGGTACCGTGTATACATGAGGTATAAAATTATTTCCAGCCATTATATGACATGCATACTAGAAACATGGAAATATACAAAACTGATAGCAGAATATCACTGCCTGGTTCATCTAGTCTGACTTGTAATATTTCCTTGTTATTTCTCTCTTAAGATGGATATGTCCTTAATTATCCTAGGCGTGCATTCATTTATTGTTGATTTTTCAACCACATCTGTGGAAGTTTATTCCCAGCATATATTACTCTTTCAATAAAAGGATATTTCCTTATGTTGTTTATCATGTTCCCCCAACAAATTTCAGATTGTGCCACCTTGTTCTAGTGTTCAGATTTTTCCATTCTGAACCTTATTTATACCTGTTACACGTATAATGGCTTCCATCATGTCCCTCCTCTCCCTTCTCTCCTCCTGTAACATATATAAAGGTTTTTCATCATGTCTCCCCTCTCCTTTCTCTCCTCCTGTAACAAATATAAAGGTTTCCATCATGCCCCACCTCTCCCTTCTTTCCTCCATGTAACATATATAAAGGTTTCCATCATGTCTCCCTCTCCCTTCTTTCCTCCATGTAACATATATAAAGGTTTTCATCATGTACCTCTCTCCCTTCTCTCCTCCTGTAACATATGTAAAGGTTTCCATCATGTCCCCCTCTTCCTTCTCTCCCTCTGTAACAAATATAAAGGCTTCCATCATGTCCCTCCTCTCCCTTCTCTCCTCCTGTAACATATATAAAGGTTTTTCATCATGTCTCCCCTCTCCCTTCTCTCCCCCCTGTAACAAATATAAAGGTCTCCATCATGTCCCTCCTCTCCCTTCTCTCCTCCTGTAACATATAAAAAAGGTTTCCATCATGTCTCCCCTCTCCTTTCTCTCCTCCTGTAACAAATATAAAGGTTTCCATCATGCCCCACCTCTCCCTTCTTTCCTCCATGTAACATATATAAAGGTTTTCATCATGTACCTCTCTCCCTTCTCTCCTCCTGTAACATATGTAAAGGTTTCCATCATGTCCCCCTCTTCCTTCTCTCCCCTTGTAACAAATATAAAGGTTTCCATCATGTCCCCCCTCTTCCTTCTCCCTCCTGTAACAAATATAAAGGTTTCTATCATGTGTCCCCTCTCCTTCCCTCCTCCTGTAACAAATATAAAGGTTTCCACCATTTTCCACTTCTCCCTTCTCTCCTCCTGTAACATATATACAGGTTTCCATCATGTCCTCCTCGCCCTGCTCTCTTCCTGTAACATATATAAATGTTTCCGCTTCCTCCTCCTGTAACATATATTAGGGTTTCCATCATGTGTCCCCTCTCGCTTCTTACTTCCTATAACATATATAAAGTTTGCAATTGTGTCCCCCTCTATCTTCTTATTTCCTATAACATATAAAAGTCGCCATCATGTCCCCTGTCATTTCTTCTTCCTATAACATATATAAAGGTTTCCATCATGTCCTCCTCTCTCTTCTTTGTTTCTGCAATATATAAAGGTTTCCATCATGTTTTCCCTCTCCGTTCTATCCTGTAAATTTCAGATTGTGCCACCTTGTTCTAGTGTTTAGCTTCTTCCATCCTGAACCTTATTTATACCTGTTAAACGTATAATGGCTTCCATCACGTCACTCCTCTCCCTTTTCCCTTCTGTAACATATATAAAGGTTTCCATCATGTCCCCCTTCTCCCTTCTCTCCTCCTGTAACATATATAAAGGTTTCCATCATGTCCCCCCTCTCCCTTCTCTCCTCCGGTAACATATATAAAGGTTTCCATCATGTCCCCCCTCTTCCTTCTCACTCCTGTAACAAATATAAAGGTTTCCACCAAGTCCCACCTCTCGCTTCTCGCCTCCTGTAACATACATAAAGGTTTCCATCATGTGTCCCCTCTCCGTTCTATCCTCCTGTAAATTTCAGATTGTGCCACCTTGTTCTAGTGTTTAGCTTCTTCCATCCTGAACCTTATTTATACCTGTTACACGTATAATGGCTTCCATCACGTCCCTCCTCTCCCTTTTCCCTTCTGTAACATATATAAAGGTTTCCATCATGTCTCCCTTCTCTCCTCCTGTAACATATATAAAGGTTTCCATCATGTCCCCCCTCTCCTTTCTCTCCTCCTGTAACATATATAAAGGTTTCCATCATGTCCTCCTCTCTCTTCTCGCCTCCTGTAACATATAAAAAGGTTTCCATCATGCCCCCCTCTCCCTTCTCCCCCCCCCTGTAACAAATATAAAGGTTTCCACCATGTCCCACCTCTCCCTTCTCTGCTCCTGTAACATATATGAAGTTTTCCATAATTTCCCACCTCTCCCTTCTCTCCTCCTGTAACATATGTAAAGGTTTCCATCATGTCCCCCCTCTTCCTCCGCCCCCTGTAACAAATATAAAGGTTTCCACCATGTCCCACCTCTCCCTTCTCGCCTCCTGTAACATATATAAAGGTTTCTGTTATGTCCTCCTCTCCCTTCTCTCCCTGTAACATATATAAAGGTTTCCATCATGTCTCCCTCTCCCTTCTCTCCCCCTGTAACATATATAAAGGTTTCCATCATGTCCCCCTCTCCCTTCTCTCCTCCTGTAACATATATAAAGATTTCCACCATGTCTCCCCTCTCCCTTCTCTCCCCCTGTAACATATATAAAGGTTTCCATCATGTCCCCCTCTCCCTTCTCTCCTCCTGTAACATATATAAAGGTTTCCATCATGTCCCCCCTCTCCTTTCTCTCCTCCTGTAACATATATACAGGTTTCCATCATGTCCCCCTCTCCCTTCTCCCCTCCAGTAACATATATAAAGGTTTCCATCATGTCTTCCTCTCTCTTCTCGCCTCCTGTAACATATAAAAAGGTTTCCATCATGCCCCCCTCTTCCTTCTCCCCCCCTGTAACAAATATAAAGGTTTCCACCATGTCCCACCTCTCCCTTCTCTCCTCCTGTAACATATATGAAGTTTTCCATCATTTCCCACCTCTCCCTTCTATCCTCCTGTAACATATGTAAAGGTTTCCATCATGTCCCCCCTCTTCCTCCCCCCCCCCTTTAACAAATATAAAGGTTTCCACCATGTCCCACCTCTCCCTTCTCGCCTCCTGTAACATATATAAAGGTTTCTGTTATGTCCTCCTCTCCCTTCTCTCCCTGTAAAATATATAAAGGTTTCCATCATGTCTCCCTCTCCCTTCTCTCTTCCTGTAACATATATAAAGGTTTCCATCATGTCCCTCCTCCCACTTCTTCCTCCTGTAACATATATAAAGGTTTCCATCATGCCCCCCTCTCCCTTCTCCCCCCCTGTAACAAATATAAAGGTTTCCACCATGTCCCACCTCTCCCTTCTCGCCTCGTGTAACATATATAAAGGTTTCTATCATGTGTCCCCTCTCCTTCTCTCCTCCTGTCTTGTAACAAATATAAAGGTTTCCACCATGCCCCACCTCTCCCTTCTCTCTTCCTGTAACATACATACAGGTTTCCATCATTTCCCCCCTCTCCCTTCTCTCTTCCTGTAACATATATAAAAGTTTCCATCATGTCCCTCCTCCCACTTCTTCCTCCTGTAACATATATAAAGGTTTCCATCATGTCTCTCCTCTCACTTCTCTCCACCTGTAACATATATAAAGGTTTCCATCATGTGTCCCTTCTCACTTCTTACTTCCTATAACATATATAAAGATTGCCATTGTGTCCCCTGTCATTTCTTCCTCCTATAACATATATAAAGGTTTCCATCATGTCCTCCTCTCTCTTCGTTGTTTCTCCAATATATATAAAGTTTCCATCATGTCTCCCCTCTCCTTTCTCTTCTCCTGTAAGATATATAAAGGTTTCCACCATGCCCCACCTCTCCCTTCTCTCTTCCTGTAACATACATACAGGTTTCCATCATGTCCCCCTCTCCCTTCTCTCTTCCTGTAACATATATAAAGGTTTCCATCATGTCCCTCCTCCCACTTCTTCCTCCTGTAACATATATAAAGGTTTCCATCATGTCTCCCCTCTCACTTCTCTCCACCTGTAACATATATAAAGGTTTCTATCATGTGTCCCTTCTCGCTTCTTACTTCCTATAACATATATGAAGGTAGCAATTGTGTCCCCCTCTATCTTCTTATTTCCTATAACATATAAAAGTCGCCATCATGTCCCCTGTCATTTCTTCTTCCTATAACATATATAAAGGTTTCCATCATGTCCTCCTCTCTCTTCTTTGTTTCTGCAATATATAAAGGTTTCCATCATGTTTTCCCTCTCCGTTCTATCCTCCTGTAAATTTCAGATTGTGCCACCTTGTTCTAGTGTTTAGCTTCTTCCATCCTGAACCTTATTTATACCTGTTACACGTATAATGGCTTCCATCACGTCTCTCCTCTCCCTTTTCCCTTCTGTAACATATATACAGGTTTCCATCATGTCCACCTTTCCCTTCTCTCCTCCGGTAACATATATAAAGGTTTCCATCATGTCCCCCCTCTCCCTTCTCTCGTCCGCTAACATATATAAAGGTTTCCATCATGTCCCCCCTCTCCCTACTCTCCTCCTGTAACATATATAAAGGTTTCCACCATGTCCTACCTCTCCCTTCTCGCCTCCTGTAACATATATAGAGGTTTCCATCATGTCCTTCCTCTCCCTTCTCTCCTCCTGTAACATATGTAAAGGTTTCCATCATGTCCCCCCTCTTCCTTCTCTCCCCCTGTAACAAATATAAAGATTTCCACCATGCCCCACCTCTCCCTTCTCGCCTCCTGTAGCATATATAAAGGTTTCTGTTATTTCCTCCTCTCCCTTCTCTCCCTGTAACATATATAAAGGTTTCCATCATGTCTCCCCTCTCCTTTCTCTTCTCCTGTAACACATATAAAGGTTTCCATCATGCCCCCCTCTCCCTTCTCCCCCCCCCCCTGTAACAAATATAAAGATTTCCACCATGTCCCATCTCTCCCTTCTCGCCTCCTGTGACATATATAAAGGTTTCTATCATGTGTCCCCTCTCCTTCTCTCCTCCTGTCTTCTAACAAATATAAAGGTTTCCACCATGCCCCACCTCTCACTTCTCTCTTCCTGTAACATATATAAAGATTGCCATTGTGTCCCCTGTCATTTCTTCCTCCTATAACATATATAAAGGTTTCCATCATGTCCTCCTCTCTCTTCGTTGTTTCTCCAATATATATAAAGTTTCCATCATGTCTCCCCTCTCCTTTCTCTTCTCCTGTAACATATATAAAGGTTTCCACCATGCCCCACCTCTCCCTTCTCTCTTCCTGTAACATACATACAGGTTTCCATCATGTCCCCCTCTCCCTTCTCTCTTCCTGTAACATATATAAAGGTTTCCATCATGTCCCTCCTCCCACTTCTTCCTCCTGTAACATATATAAAGGTTTCCATCATGTGTCCCTTCTCGCTTCTTACTTCCTATAACATATATAAAGGTAGCAATTGTGTCCCCCTCTATCTTCTTATTTCCTATAACATATAAAAGTCGCCATCATGTCCCCTGTCATTTCTTCTTCCTATAACATATATAAAGGTTTCCATCATGTCCTCCTCTCTCTTCTTTGTTTCTGCAATATATAAAGGTTTCCATCATGTTTTCCCTCTCCGTTCTATCCTCCTGTAAATTTCAGATTGTGCCACCTTGTTCTAGTGTTTAGCTTCTTCCATCCTGAACCTTATTTATACCTGTTACACGTATAATGGCTTCCATCACGTCTCTCCTCTCCCTTTTCCCTTCTGTAACATATATAAAGGTTTCCATCATGTCCCCCTTCTCCCTTCTCTCCTCCTGTAACATATATAAAGGTTTCCATCACGTCTCTCCTCTCCCTTTTCCCTTCTGTAACATATATACAGGTTTCCATCATGTCCACCTTTCCCTTCTCTCCTCCGGTAACATATATAAAGGTTTCCATCATGTCCCCCCTCTCCCTTCTCTCGTCCGCTAACATATATAAAGGTTTCCATCATGTCCCCCCTCTCCCTACTCTCCTCCTGTAACATATATAAAGGTTTCCACCATGTCCTACCTCTCCCTTCTCGCCTCCTGTAACATATATAGAGGTTTCCATCATGTCCTTCCTCTGCCTTCTCCCCTCATGTAACATATATAAAGGTTTCCATCATGTCCTCCCTCTGCCTTCTCCCCTCATGTAACATATATAAAGGTTTCCATCATGTCCCCCTCCCACTTCTCTCCTCCTGTAACATATATAAAGGTTTCCATCATGTCCCCCTCCCACTTCTTCCTCCTGTAACATATATAAAGGTTTCCATCATGTCTCCCCTCTCACTTCTCTCCACCTGTAACATATATAAAGGTTTCCATCATGTGTCCCTTCTCGCTGCTTACTTCCTATAACATATATAAAGGTTGCCATTGTGTCCCCCTCTATCTTCTTATTTCCTATAACATATAAAGGTCGCCATCATGTCCCCTGTCATTTCTCCCTCCTATAACATATATAAAGGTTTCCATCATGTCCTCCTCTCTCTTCTTTGTTTCTCCAATATATATAAAGGTTTCCATCATGTTTTCCCTCTCCGTTCTATCCTCCTGTAAATTTCAGATTGTGCCACCTTGTTCTAGTGTTTAGCTTCTTCCATCCTTAACCCTATTTATACCTGTTAAACGTATAATGGCTTCCATCATGTCCCCCTCTCCCTTCTCCCTCCTGAAACATATATAAATGTTTCCATCATGTCCCTCCTCTCCCTTCTCCCTCCTGTAACATATATAAAGGTTTCCATCATGTCCTCCCTCTGCCTTCTCCCCTCATGTAACATATATAAAGGTTTCCATCATGTCCCCCTCTCCCTTCTCCCTCCTGTAACATATATAAAGGTTTCCATCATGTCCCCCTCTCCCTTCTCTCCTCCTTTAACATATATAAAGGTTTCCATCATGTCCCCCTCTCCCTTCTCTCCTCCTGTAACATATATAAAGGTTTCCATCATGTCCCCCTCTCCCTTCTCTCCTCCTGTAACATATATAAAGGTTTCCATCATGTCCCCCTCTCCCTTCTCTCCTCCTTTAACATATATAAAGGTTTCCATCATGTCCTCCTCTCCCTTCTCTCCTCCTGTAACATATATAAAGGTTTCCATCATGTCCCTCCTCTCCCTTCTCCCTCCTGTAACATATATAAAGGTTTCCATCATGTCCCCCTCTCCCTTCTCTCCTCCTTTAACATATATAAAGGTTTCCATCATGTCCCCCTCTCCCTTCTCTCCTCCTGTAACATATATAAAGGTTTCCATCATGTTCCTCCTCTCCCTTCTCTCCTCCTGTAACATATGTAAAGGTCTCCATCATGCCCCCCTCTCCCTTCTCCCCTCCAGTAACATATATAAAGGTTTCCATCATGTCTTCCTCTCCCTTCTCTCCTCCTGTAACATATATAAAGGTTTCCATCATGTCTCCCTCTCCCTTCTCTCCGCCTATAACATATATAAAGGTTTCCATCATGTCTCCCTCTCCCTTCTCTCCGCCTATAACATATATAAAGGTTTCCATCATGTCTCCCTCTCCCTTCTCTCCGCCTATAACATATATAAAGGTTTCCATCATGTCCTCCCTCTGCCTTCTCCCCTCAGGTAACATATATAAAGGTTTCCATCATGTCCCCCTCTCCCTTCTCTCCTCCTATAACATATATAAAGGTTTCCATCATGTCCTCCTCTCCCTTCTCTCCTCCTGTAACATATGTTAAGGTCTCCATCATGCCCCCCTCTCCCTTCTCCCCTCCAGTAACATATATAAAGGTTTCCATCATGTCTTCCTCTCCCTTCTCTCCTCCTGTAACATATATAAAGGTTTCCATCATGTCTCCCTCTCCCTCCTCTCCGCCTATAACATATATAAAGGTTTCCATCATGTCCTCCTCTCCCTTTCTCTCCTCCTGTAACACATATAAAGGTTTCCATCATGTCCCCCCCCCCCCTTCCTTCTCTTTTCCTGTAACATATATAAAGGTTTCCATCATGTCCCCCTCTCCCTTCTCTCCTCCTGTAACACATATAAAGGTTTCCATCATGACCCCTCCCTTCTTCCCTGCAGGCTGCGCAAATTAAGTTATTTAAGTCTTTCCTGATAAGTCCGAAGACAGGCTGCAAAAATAGTTGAAGGTCTCAAGAACAAAACGTGTTCTATTTTATCAATGTCTTTCTGAGATCTCCAGAAATGAACACAGTATTCCACATGTGGATTCACCAGAGTTCTAAACAGCGGGATCACAATCTTCCTCTTTCTACTGATTATACCTCTAGCTATGCAGCCGAGCATTCTATTTGCTCTCTTTGTAGCTTGACTGTACTGAGGACTCATTTTGAAGCTGTAAGAAATTCAGAGTCTGGCCGCCTGCACACGGGCAGAAATCCCGCGGCGGTATTTCCCGCGGGATTTCCGCCACTGAAAGTTTGCATAGGAGTGCATTACAATATGCACTCCTATGCAGATGGCCGCGGTTTGGCCGCGCGAAATCTCGCGCGGCAAACAAACCGCGGCATGTCCTATTTTTGTACGGGGCACGCACTCACCCGGCCGCCGGCTCCGGTCTGCGCATGCGCTGGCTGCGCCGCAGCCGGCACATGAAAGAGTCTGGGCCGCCAGGCGCGGGTGAGTACACGCTCGTCCCTACAGGCTCTCGGGTCGGGTCCCGTGGCGAGAATTCTCGCTGCCGGATCCGACCCGCTCGTCTGCAGGCGGCCTCTCTAAATTATTTTCTTCTGAAATCTTGGGCAACGCAGAACAGCCAATATGATACTCAGTCTGAGGATTTCTTCTTCCCAAGTGCATTACTTTATATTTGGAAACACTAAACTGCAGTTTCGATTGTTTTGAGCATTTATCCAGTAAGGCTGAATTGTCTTCTGTGTTCGTTTCAATAGTTTTTCATTTTCAAAACAAAATACAACACAATTTGTATTAAAGTATCTTGTACAAAATACAAGTCAGTTAAAACAATCTAAAAGTCATATAACAAATATCTTGCAGTTCCCGATTTGTCTCATGAAATAACAAAAACAAACCATTAATCAAAATATATGGAAAAAAACAGGCATATATAAAAATAGAACGTGACTACCAGGTGCATACAAGTGGAAAGCTCTTAGTGACATATAAATCAAATTATAGCTCAAACCTACATAATTAGTAAAATGTATATAATGATTCTGTTACACAAAAACTGCTAGATATCCAAACCCTCCAGACACTATTAAACCTTTAAAAGAATAAAAGTGTCTCTAGCAAGTATTTTTTCATATATATATATATATATATATATATATATATATATATATATATATATATATGTTTGGTTGATTGACATAACAGTCTCTCCTAGACTGGGTACATCAGTGCTCTTCCAGTGCCTTAATATAACTAAATTTGATAAAGCAAACACTTTGCTTACAGAATTCTACATTGAGAGGAAATAACTTGAGATCTGATGTTCATTAATACTAATGATAGAGATGTCTGAATCGTTCTACCCACCAAAGAAGACAATAACTGGAATATAGAGTCCCAGTATTGCTGGGGGGAGGGCAGCTCCACAGTATATGTAGCAATGCTTCTCTATTGCCACAGTTTCTCCAGCAATTTAATGAGCACTTAGAGTTTCGCGTAGTAATGAAATTTTTTCCACGTCTTCAAAGATGCATGGGTCAATGCGGAGAGGTGGGAAGGCAGAGACAAATTCAATAAAGGAAGTGTAAGTAAAGACACGAGAGGCTAAGTACTGTTCTACATGAACCCAATGTTTCTGCATCCTGATTTTCCACCATGAAACTAGTTGAAAAACAAGAAAGGCTAAGTAATAGTCTCTAGTAGTATGGCAGTGGATACTGCCACCAGATAAATTGGGACACGATCTTATTCAATTCTCTGGAACAGCATTGTCGGAGCTCAATGGGGAGCGTAAGGAGTAAAAATAGTAGTTTTGGTAATAACAGTATTTTCAGGGAGGCTATTCTGCACAGCTATGAAATTTCAAATTTAGATAATCTTTGGCATTCTTCTTGCAGTATCTTTATCATGGGCTCAAAGTTGTGTTGATATAATTTTTTGTGTAAAGAGGTTATGGTTGTCCATAGATATTTTATACCCTCACATTGCCAGTTGAATGAATGCTTATTACACAGGTATACAACGTGTCGTTATGAATATCTATAGGTAAGATTTAGGATTTTTGTGTGCTTATTTTATAGGAGGAGATTTGTCCAAATTCTGTTATAACATCCAATGCATTTTCTAAAAAGATATGGGATCAACATGATATCATCAGCATATAACAATATTAAAGGGGTTTTCCAGGGAGAATACTATTGTTGACCTATTCTTAGGATAAGTCATCAATAGTTGATTGGCTGGGGTCCATCGCAATCAGCTGAGCGGGCGCATGCTATCAGCTCTGCAATACACAGAGGTCGGAGCTGAAGCAGCGGAAGTCTCCATGCCGACCTCTGTGTAGTGGCTGGTTCTTGTAACTGCAGACACAGCACGCGTTGATTTCAGTGAGAGCTGTGCCTACAGTTATAAGTGCGGCCACTACACAGAGGTTGGCGCGGAGAGTTCCTCTGCTTCACCTCTGATCTCTGTGTATTTGTGGCACTGACAGCATGCGCCTGCTCAGCTGATTGTTCGGGTTCCCGAACAACGGACCCCAGCTGATCAACTATTGATGACCTATCTTAAGGATAGGTCATCAGTAGTTTTCTCCCAGGAAAAACCCTTTAAGTGCAGAACAGTCATCAATCTGTATGCCCTTAATCAAGTTATTTCCTCGAAGGACCTGCACTAGCAGTTCAAAAGACAATACAAATATTAGTGGAGACAGTTGGCATCCTTGCCTAGAACCATTTTTGATAAGAAATTCATCCAAGTTTCGTTTGTAAAGACTCGCGCTGTAGAATTTCACTGTAGTGCAGGGATCACTTTAAGATAATGGCCGCTGAAACCCATTTTCTCCAAGGCTGCGAAAACATGAGCCCAGTTTATGCGATCGAATGCCTTTTCAGAGCACAGTGCCAAAAAAACAGCAGGGATCTTTTTGGTTTCAGTGTAATGTGCAAGATTCAGGACCCTTGTGGTATTATCTAGGGTTTGCCTACCTTTTAGAAATCCTACTTGGTCTTTTGATCAAAGATAGATGCTAATCTATAACCTAATATTTTTGCATATATTTTAATATCAGTGTTTAATAGTGATATGAGGGGCATCTGGTTGTTTCCCTGGTTTAGGAATGGTAACAAACAAGGCTTGATGTTTTTTTTTTTTGTTTTTTTTTGAAAAAGCCCTCCTTCATGCTATCTCAAAAGCTCTTGCAATTGACATTGGGGAGTCCATCTAGGCCCATTAATGGAAAGGTACTAATTAGAGATGAGCGAGTATATTCGCTAAGGCACATTACTCGAGCGAGTAGTGCCTTAGCCGAGTATCTCCCTGCTCGTCTCTAAAGATTCGGGGGCCTGCGGGGGGGCGGGGAGAGCGGGGAGGAACGGAGGGGAGATCTCTCTCTTCCTCCCCCCCCCCCCCACCCACCCGCTCCCGGCCGCAACTCACCTGTCACCCGCGCTGGCCCCGAATCTTTAGAGATGAGCGGGGAGATACTCGGCTAAGACACTACTTGCTCGAGTAATGTGCCTTAGCGAGTATACTCGCTCATCTCTAGTACTAATATTTTTGAGAACTACCGCTACCGTAATTGGAGTGTCTTGAGATTTTCTTTGGGTTTCAGATAGAGTAGGCAAATGTATGTCCTGTAAAATGTTTAGATCTGGGGTACTGCACTCCTAAATGCAAAAGGGTCGTCTTTTAGATTATATAATACTGAGTAGTAATCTTTAAAGTGGTTGGCTATATTTCTAGGGTTTGTAAGTTTACCTATGTCATTATGACCTAACAGATATGGAATATGTAATTTTTTGGTGTTGGGTTTTAAGACAAGAAGTCAAAAGTTTTCTAGATTTATTATTTTGAGAATATATCTTTTTAATTTCCGCACTAAATTTTAAAGCAAATAGCTTTGAAGTTTGTGTCTGTAATGATAGAGTTGTTCTGTCTGCTGGGATGTTTGCTGTTTTTTTATTTTGTGATTCGAGGATTTAAATTTTTTAAGTAGTTTATTTAAAGTTTTCGTTCGTTCCTTTTTCACATAATGTCCTATTCTGATAAATGAGCCTCTTATGTATGCTTTATGGGCATTCCATAAGAATGTGGTAATTTCACTGCCCTATTTTGTTTCCTTTAGCTACCAAAATTATTTTTACAGCGTTTTATTTTTCTGTGACATATAGGGCGATTTTTTAAAATATGTTTTTTACTGACTTTTTTTCAGTTTTTTTAGTTTTATTGCGAGTAAAATGCTAAAAAAAAATGATTTTTTTAAAGCATATAGTTATTTTTTTTTATTTAGTATATTTATGCTAATATAAAGTATGGGAATGGGTTCTTCTATTTGCTTCAGACGTTTTCATATATAATATGTATGGTTTTGGTTTACAGGGCGCATACGGCAACGGTTTTGGTTGGCATCTGCTTTGTGTTATTCTCTTTCTTATGTATGTATTGTTGTTTTATTCTGGAATTTTGTCTTACTGATGTAGGTAATTATGTTTTTTACTATCTATGTCCCCCATGATGTCATATAAGACCTCTGGGGGACGTTCATTTTTTTTTTATTTGACACTTTCCCACTGTAGCTGGGGCATCCATAGGAGCCACAGTTACAGGGGAAAACAACCCCTGTAGTGACATTAGTCACTGGCAGAGCTGGCCAGGGTCTTGTATGATTCGCCAGGTCTGCTGTAGCAAGGAACCCCAGCGGTCACATGACCCCCCCGGGGCTCCCGGAGTGAAAGTTACACTGTACTTTTACTTTCTAGTACACAGTGCTCATTGAGCACTGTGTACTTGCGGAAGCAAAAGGCGGAAAGGCTTAAAACACCCTTCTGCCTTCTCCTCCGGGCTATCAGCTGTCACTAACAGCTGATAACCCGTCCTGCCTCTAATTGATTGCAGAGGCAGGAAGCTTAAAGCACCACTGTAATTTTACTACTGGTGGTGCTTTAAGCCCAGGACCAGGCGCCATATATTTACCGTGCCTAGTCCTTAATGGTTCAAATCTTTTTCCAAATTAATTCTATGACTAGCCTGTAATAACAAAAAATCATTGCTACTCCAAATATATGTTGGTATTCTGTTAAAGTCAAAGAGATCGCAGCATGCTCAGACTAGGTGATCATCTCAACCTTCAGCTCTTGTGAAAGTGACAATGTATTTCTACCTACTATAAACATATCAATTTGTGAATTACTATTATGGTCACTAAAAAAGAAGGAATAGTCCCTCTCAGAGCTATGCATTGCTCGCCATACATCAAAAAGCTCTTCTTTTCACCAAATATCATTTATAGATTGAGTCTGTCTACAGTAGAGTTGGTATCCATGGTCACATCTGAGACAGCGTTAAAATACAGCAAATAAGCAGTTTGTCTTGTTTGCATTTAGACAATATACATAGAATTTTGTGGATAAAGCATCTTTGCTTTTTGGTGGGGCCATAAATTGAGGCCAAAGTGTATATGAATTATTTATACCGCAGACTACTAGAACGTATCTGCCCTGTGGGTCAATTTTATCATGGATAAGTTGAAAGACTATGGTAGTTTTATTGCAATAAGAACTCCTCTCGATTTGCAGGTGAAGTGAGATTGGGGTAGCTAGGATATTTGAACTGGAAAGCCTCCTTCGATATTAACCTTCAACTGTGGATGTGGTGTATTTGTTACACTTCCGTGGATATGGGGTCTCACAGTCTCTTATATATTGCGGTTGCATTTTTTGCGCAATAATGAGCTGGATGTTTATAATAACTTTGTTTTTATTACTTTTCATGTTATAAATAATTAAAAAACATGTAGAAATAATCCACTTTTATTTATATATTTTAGTAGTGTTACAAGAGTAGGGAGTTATGCGATTCTCGGAAATCTAGCTTCGGAAGAGGTCGGTTATGCGCGACGTCCCCAGTTAAAGGTTAAAATTGTTTCTTGTGCACAAAAAAACATCTGGAGATAAACCCTTTACATTATTCCACATAAAAGGCCACTTTTGAGGGCTATTGAGCCTTTTAAAGGGGTTGTCCCGCGGCAGCAAGTGGGTCTATACACTTCTGTATGGCCATATTAATGCACTTTGTAATGTACATTGTGCATTAATTATGAGCCATACAGAAATTATAAAAAGTTTTATACTTACCTGCTCCGTTGCTGGCGTCCTCGTCTCCATGGTGCCGACTAATTTTCGCCCTCCGATGGCCAAATTAGCCGCGCTTGCGCAGTCCGGGTCTTCTGCTTTCTTCTATGGAGCCTTTCGTGCAGGATGCCGGCTCCGTGTAGCTCCGCCCCGTCACGTGCCGATTCCAGCCAATCAGGAGGCTGGAATCGGCAATGGACCGCACAGAAGAGCTGCGGTCCACGGAGGAAGAGGATTCCGGCGGCCATCTTCACAGGTAAGTATAGAAGTCACCGGAGCGCGGGGATTAAGGTAAGCGCTCCGGTAAGCTTTCTGTACGTCCCTGCATCGGGGTTGTCTCGCGCCGAACGGGGGGGGGGGGGGGGGGATGAAAAAAAAAAAAAACCCGTTTCGGCGCGGGACAACCCCTTTAACATTTAACGATTAGAGATGAGCGAACGTACTCGTCCGAGCTTGATGCTCGGGCGAATATTAGGGTGTTCGGGATGTTCGTTATTCGTAACGAACACCACACGATGTTCGGATGTTCGGGTTACTTTAACTTTCTTCCCTGAGAAATCATTTCTATAAGCGCTCAATGGGGCCGGCGGCAGCAGCGCCAACCCCATTGAGAACATATAGAAGACAAATCCTTCTTCTCTGCCACAGCTGTAACAGCTGTGACAGAGAAGAACGATGTTTGCCCATTGAATTCAATGGAACCGGCAATACAGCCGACTCCACTGAATGCAATGGGCTGCCGGCGATCGCGGGATGAATTGTCGGAAAGGGGTTAAATATATAAGCCCTTTCCTGCAATTCATCCAGAAATGTGTAAAAATAAAAAATATATATATACTCACCTGGTGCCGACAGACGGAGTTCAGCGCGGCAGGATGCAGTTCTCCTGAACTGCTCTGAACAGCTGTGAGTAGTATTCAGCAGCCGGGGATTTAAAATCCCCGCCTGCTGAATAAGATGCCTCTGAATGGTCACAGCCTGACCAATCAGAGGCCAGCCCTCACTCACACCCATTCATGAATTCATGAATGGGTGAGTGAGGGCTGCCTCTGATTGGCTCAGGGGCAGGAGAGTATATATATATTTTTTATTTTTACACATTTATGGATGAATTGCAGGAAAGGGCTTATATATTTAACCCCTTTCCGACAATTCATCCCGCGATCGCCGGCAGCCCATTGCATTCAGTGGAGTCGGCTGTATTGACGGCTCCATTGAATTCAATGGGCTAACATCGTTCTTCTCTGCCACAGCTGTTACAGCTGTGGCAGAGGAGAACTTGCTGTGTCGTTCCCATCATTTTCTTGAATTGCCAAGATTTTCACACATGAAAACCTTAGCGAGCATCGGCGAAATACAAAAATGTTCCGGTCGCCCATTGACTTCAATGGGGTTCGTTATTCGAAACGAATACCCGAACATCGCGGGAAGTTCGTTTCGAATAACGCGAACCCGAACATTTTGGTGTTCGCTCATCTTTATTAACGATACAATCTTAATCACCATAATAAACATTGGGTATAGAAGCATTTTAACGTAGGCTACTTAGTTCATAGTTATGCAGAGATATCCTTTAAAGAGAATCCTTTTCATGTTGGTCAGACCATTGAGCTTAACGGGTATAAAATGAGATGAGAAAGAGGAAGAAAACGAATAACTGTGAAGAAGAAGAAAAATATAGCAGCTCTTCTGGAGTTGATCAGTCAGCTTTGGGGTAAAAGTTCTTGGATGAATGTTTGTATGATCCACTCCAACAGTAGTGAAACATTCAGGTTCCACTGTCGCAGCAGGCTGATCCATTCGTCTAGCGATTTTTCCATAAATGTATTGTTGCTGTGGGTGATTAGGAGACATACAGGAAATCCCTAATATATATATGATTTTGTTGTGATAATAGGAAGCAATTGTCACCTCTGCGCCAAGGTTGATGGTGATAAATCTTTGAATAGAGATAACACTTGGCATGGTATGGGTAATGGGTTCAGATTCCTATTTGCTGCTAGTAATCTTTCCTTTACGTGAAAGAAATAGATATGTGCTAGGATGTCTCTTGGCACGTGGTCTGCTAGATGTTTAGGATGTGCACACTATCTATTTTAAAGTCCTTCTGGGGATAGTCCGGTAGTAGTACTTTCAACAAATTCTATACATATTGTGTCAGTTCTGAGGCAGACACTGTCTCTGTTATCTCTCGGAACTTGACATTATTGCAATGAGACCGGGCTTGCAAGTCTGTCACCTTTTTTTAAGTCGATCAAGTACTGATTCCAAGGCCTTATGTGCATCAGTATGATTATCATGTGAGGATGCAAACTCTGTTATTTTAGTTTTTATATATGAGCAATTCTGTTTTCTGCTGCTGACTTAGCTGATCTGAGGGATTGAATAAGCTGTGCAAAATTGGACTGCAACAAAATTTACATAGTTACATAGTATGTTGGGCTGAAAGAAAACAATTTTGGGGAAAAAATTCCTTCCCGACTTCATAATGGCAGTCAGAATAATACCTGAATCAACGTTTGAAAGTTCCTACCTGACTCCAAGACACGGATCAATAACCCCTGTAGTTATTTAATGTCTATATCCTGCAATGTTTGTAGCGCTCCAAAAAGATGTCTAGTCCCCTCTCAAACTCCTCCATTGATTTTGCCATCACCACTTCCTCAGGCAGAGAGTTCCACAGTCTCACTGCTCTTACAGTAAAGAACCCTTTTTTGTGTTGATGATGAAACCTTCTTTCCTCTAAACATAGCAGGTGCCCTCTTGTTACTGTCCTGGGTACAAACAGATCATGCAAGAGATCCTTGTATTGTCCCCTAATGTATTTATACATAGTTATTTGGTCAACCCTGAACCATCTTTTTTCCAAGATGAATCAGGTCATTGATAAATATATTGAACAGAATGGAGCCAATACTGAACCTTCTGGCACCCTGCTAGCAATGGCGGACCAATCAGAGTATGAACCATTTATAACCACACTCTGCTTTCTATCTCTGAGCCAGTTCTTTACCCAGCTACACATGTTCTCACCTAGACCGAGCTGCCTCATTTTATATATCAACATATTATGCGGCACGGTGTCAAATACTTTAGAAAAATCCAGATATACGAGATTAATAGACTCTCCCAGGTCCAGCCTAGAGCTTACTTCATTGCAGAAGCTAATCAAATTAGTCTGATATGATCGATTCCACTTGAACCTATGCTGATGAGAAGTTATACTGTTGTCTGTCTTGAGGTATTCCAGGATGGCATCTATCAGAAACCCCTCAAATATTTTTCTAATTATCGAAGTCAGACTTCCCGGCCTGTAGATACCAAGCTCTCTCCTTGACCTCTATTTGTATAAACTACATTGGCAATATGCCAATCCAGTGGTACAACCAGGTCTCAAAAGTGTTCCAAAATATAAGAAATAGTGGTCTATCTATCACGTCACTTAGTTCCCTTAGAACACTTGGGTGTATTCCATCTGGGCTCGGTGATTTGTTGATTTTAATCTTTTTCATTTGTGAATACAATTGAGAAAAACTATTTCATAAATTTGCCTTTCCCCATCATCTTTTTTGGTTTCTCCTGCATTATTTGTCAAAAGGGACAGTGCTTTCAGTGCAAATCATTTTACTGTTTATTTAATTGACAACAAGTTTAGGGTTACTTTTGCTCTTTGGCAATCAGTCTCTCTGACTCCTCCTTGGCAGTTTTGATCTTTTCCTTACATAATTTGTTTTTTTCCTGTATGTTTTTAGTGCTTCTTCAATGTCTTCTTGCTTTAATAGTGTAAATGCTTTATTTTTTTCACTTATTGCCCCCCCCCCCCCCCCCTTACAGTATTGTCAAGCCACATTGGTTTCCTTCTATTTGTAGTTATTTTTTTTAAGGGTATGAACTGCTCACATGAGGTAATTGGGATATTTGTAAAATTCTCCCATTTGTTGCCTGTACTGTTATTTTTGAGGACGTTGTCCCAATTAATGTCCCCCAGAGTAATTCTGAGCTGATCAAATTTTGCTTTACTAAAGTTTAGTAAGGCTCCTTATTGAATGAGAGCTGGAAATTAATTATATTGTAGTCCCTAATTAACAAGTGTCCCTCAACCTGTACTCCCATGATTCTGTCTGGTTTGTTAGTTAATAATCAGTCTCAAGAACGTATCGCCCTTATGAGATTTGCAGGTTTTGTCTTCCATAATATATCCAGATAATTAAAGTCTTGCATAATAATTACCTTATTGTGGTTTGACAACTTTTCTATTTGTTTTAATAATATGTTTTCGGTTTCTTCAGTTTTTTTGGTGGCCTATAGAAAACTCCTATCGGAGTTTTCCCTCCCTGTATTTCTACTGACAAAGATTCCATGTGTTCATCTCCTACACCTACATCTTCTTGTAGCCTCGTAGGATTTAACATACAGACATACCCCTCTGCCTTTCATGTTCCCATAGTCTCTTCTAAAGAGATTGTAACTCTTTAAATTCACCGCCCAATCACACTTATTATCAAGCCATGTTTCCGTTATTCTTACTATATTATAATTTTTTTATCAGTCATTCTCACTTCAAGCTCACCTACTTTACTGACCAGACTTCTTACATTCGTTGCCATACAATTTATTTGGTTATTCTTTATATTCATTATACTACTTATGGTCCTATTAGCTGTTCTGTCAGTTCAAACTGTACTAACCCCACCCCCGCTCGTCCTTCCTTCCCATTACTTGGTCCCAGGTCACTGTCTACACTGTCTTCCCCCCTATTGTTCCTGATGCCCTCCCCCCTTGGTCCCTAGTTTAAACACTCCTCTAACCTTCTAGCCATCTTCTCCCCCAGCACGGCTGCACCCTCCCCATTGAGATGCAGCCCGTCCCTACGGTAGAGGTTGTAGCTGACAGTAAAGTCAGCCCAGTTATCCAGGAACCCAAATTTGTATTGCTTCAACAGGGATGTTATCAAAAGTGTCTGCCTCACCAAATAATGTATGTTTAATAAATGGTGTGTCACTCACCCCTGTCTCAGTTTGTTCCTTCTGAAGATCCACCTTTTGTTTCTGTTTTGCTATACTGGTAGAAGGAGAGGGAGTTTCATCCCCAGGTGGTTGGGGAGTTGATGATGATTATGATTAAGCTGCTGTGAGAATTTTCACCAAGCAGTGACAGGGTTTCCCTTTGCATTTGTGAGTGAGTTTGCATAATGTAATTGGGAAGCCATACTAACCAAAGGCTCAGAGTTATTCCTGAACCTTGTACCATCATTGGTTGTTCGACTCTGGTAAATGTTCTGGAGCTTCAGAGGCAAGGGGGCATCCCTATGAGCTTCTGGCTGTGCCATCCTGGTGCTATGCTGGAGACTGAGAAAAATACAAATGAATGGATTTCTTCACTCCAACCCTTGCCTGTTTTCCTCTTTACAGCATCCTGGACTTCTGGGCAGCACGTTGTGATCAAATTGTGGTAATAAAATTGTTTAGAAGTCACTATTTAGCCTTGTTAGGTCAGGAGCTCTGTAGTCAGGCAGCCACTCTCATGCCCCCCATTCTTTATGTTTAAGACACCACAAGGAGTATCAACCTTATTGCACACTTTTGAGTAAGAAAACAAAGACCTTTCCTGTTACCTCTTCTCCTATATCACTTACAAGAATATTAAAAGGAATAGGACCCAAAAGAGACCCTTACGGTTACCACCTGCAAATCCAATGGACTGCCAAAGGATTAGGTCCGAATTTCAAAAATATATCAATGAGCTCTTTATGTGGAACTGTATCAAAGGCTTTACTAAAATCCAGATAGACAATATCCACAGCACCACCTTAATTCACCACGTTTGCGACATAGTCAAAGAAATTACTGAGAATAGTATAACAAGATTTGTCCTCAGCGTCATTTTGTTTAAGGTCCAGCTTTTCAGTAGTCAAGTATCCTCTTTTTCAGGAGAGCTTCCATTAATTTAGCGACTACAGATGTCAAACTAACTGACCTGTAGTTCCTGGCTTATTCTCTACTATTTTTCTTATGCATGGGTACAACATTGTACATTCTTCATTCATCAGAACATCACCTGTTAGAAGGGACTGGTTAAATCTTTATTGTCACCTGTTTTCTCCTCTGCAGGCTCCATTTTCAATTCTCAGATCCAACAGCACATCTGTGTGAGTCTTCTCCCTCCTTCTGAAGGGGAAGACGAGGGTAGAGAAGACTAGGGCAGCACCCTTTCTGCCAACTGGGACCAGGTAAGAGTTCACCCTGTTGAGCTCTTAGGGGAGATGCAGTCTATTCTGTCCGTTCCGTAGAGCGCATCAAAAACGGGGTCATAGTGGCTTTCAGCAAACTGGGGAGGGGGTGAGATAAGGGCTTTATGGCCACGTTACGGCTGTAAACTCAGTTTTGGCCAATGCTGATTCTATTTAAAATATCCCTGAAACATACGTTTTACCAGGAGCATCAAGGGTATGCAATAAAGACTCTCCCATCCAATGTGATACTCCTAAACAACCTTAATCTTAACAGGAAACAACAGGCCATAGTGGGCCACACAAACAGAGAGATCCTGGGTACCGGGTCAATTACAAGTAAGTTAGCAATAACTAACATGTCCGGGAAACTGAAATTCGACAGCAGTTTCTTGTTCAACTTTTCCTGGAAACTGGGTTATTAAAGGGGTTGTCTCGCCAAAGCAAGTGGGGTTAAGTACTTCTGTATGGCCACATTAATGCACTTTGTAATATACATCGTGCATTAAATATGAGCCATACAGAAGTTATTCACTTACCTTCCCTGCGCTGGCATCCCTGTCTCCATGGCTCCGTCTAATTTCAGCGTCTAATCTCCCGATTAGACGCGCTTGCGCAGAAGGGTCTTCTCGCATCTGTTCGGTCCGGCAGCAACGGCGTTTTGGCTCTGCCCCCTTCTACGCGTCATCGCGTAGCTCCGCCCCGTCATGTGTGCCGATTCCAGCCATGGAGTCATGGAGACGGGGACGCCAGCGCAGGGAAGGTAAGTGAATAACTTCTGTATGGCTCATATTTAATGCACGATGTATATTACAAAGTGCATTAATATGGCCATACAGAAGTACTTAACCCCACTTGCTTTCGCGAGACAACCCCTTTAATGAAGGTCTCTATGTTACTTTGCCCAGCAACCGGATACTTCTAAACAGGCCTACCATGCTTAAATCTGTGAATATAATGTCAGTCATTGAAGCTGTGGAGAAGATCCACAGAGGCAGCAAGCTCTGGTGACTTGTCAGAGTGGGACATTTTGCCCATAGGACTGTTAGACCATGTACTGTCACTCTCCAAACAACTGAAATCTACCTGTGGGCTTTTCTTTTGTGGAGCTTCCTCACAAGAGCTGCTAACTCTTCTCAAAACCTCTCACAGTCTGCCACACCCAGGAACTGGATGTGTGGAGACATGTCAGAGTCTATGCCTCTCAGAATCCACCACACCACCCTTAAAGGGATAGGCAGATAAAAAAAAATACACAAGAAATGAGACAACACTCCCTTACATTCCTATCCCCTCTCCTCTCCATAGACATCTATGGGCAGTCTGAGTCGTCACATTCCCCGCACTTCCTGATATCTTTGTGCCTTTGTTACTAGAGGTAGGCATACATGACGACTGGAGTTGAAATTAGATGGAATATAGATCCCTAGTGGCCAATGCTTTAGAGGGATTTTTCAGCACAAAAACATCACTTTAAGTAAATAAAGTGATCTGCACTTTTTCTATTTATCACATTGACTGCTATATTAACACACGGTTTCTCAAAGTGCAGTGACTATTTAAACATAAGTGTTTTAACCAGGATTTTGGTTACTGCACTAAAAAGTGGAGTAGTGTATATGGCATGTACCAAATTATCATGCATTTTAGACCATTTTTAGGCCTCTTGATTTTAAAATGAGTATAGAAAAGAGGACTTAACAAAAGGAGCACTAAAATATGCCTACTTGGGGGTACCAGATACGCTGGACAAAAGTTAGTGTGCGGAAGACAAATCATTGTAACATGCTTATTAGAGTTGAGCAAAGATACTCTGCCCAGCTTGATGCTCGTTCCAGTATTAGTGTACTCGATGGTGCTCGTTACTTGAACGAGCATCAAATCGTGTTCGACCCCGCCCCAGCTTTTGGCTCCTCCCCGTTGTGACGTGCCTGTTTTGGCCCCTCCCCGCCGCAACGCAGCACGCATCATTGGTAAATTTTTTGTCTGGCAGGAAGTGGAGAGAGAGAGAGAGAACACGAACCAAGGAAAAAAAAAGCTCGGGACCCGGCGTCCCACATACAAAAATGCTCGAGTCTCCCAATGGGATTCGTTACTCGAGTAGAGCTCTCGAATTTTACGAAAAGCTCGACTCGAAAAACACGGACCCGAGCATTTGGGTGCTCGCTCATCTGTAATGCTTATCGATTTGCACCAAATTTATGCAATGGGATTGTAGGTTTTTCTAATCCCAGACACAGCTGTGGTCTGTAGCCACAATATCATCATACTATTATGTTCTATTGTGTCTCGTATACAACAACTGGGATGTAATGGTACATTCATTTGCAAAAAAGAAGTCAGGCTTGACAACTTGATTTTTTTTTTTCTGGACAACTTTTTTCAAAATTCACAAACAGCAAACATACAACATTTTTTTACAGATTCTTTGAAACCATAATAAATCATAACAATCATAAGTGGCTGCAGCCTAGAATACTGGTATGAATACATTAGTATCATTTATAGTTATCTGTAAGATGATGATAATTACAATTACAATCATCTGTATAATTTCCTCCAGCTTAAACAAAAATCACTTACCCATCATTTTCTATGGACAGTAAAACAATGCCCTATTTTTATGGATTGTTCAGGATTTTACGTACCAAATTACGGCCATTTCTAGTAACTTAAGTAGGTATTAGAAATCAAGGTTAATAAATGTATAGATTCTTCAGCTTCATCTATGAATATTGAAGCCTCTAGTATACTGCATGTCCTGTGAGTTACCTTCTTACTTTATTTTCTAAGTAAATACTATATCTGCTCTAGAATTTTTTTAACTATCATATATAAGGAAAATGTTGTAGGCGCTGTTGAGTCTTCAAGCTCTTGCCGTCCCGATGTGCATAATAGAAAAGTAAAATATAAAATGTGGAGATATATTTTTACTCAAACAAATTGTCTTTATTCTTCTGTATCGTAAAAGAAAGCCATTTAGAAAATATATTTCAACTGTGTTTCCAGTTAAAGAAATCTTTCAGCCGCTCAACATTCTAAATACAACTTTCAAATGCTACTTTTTATTTCCGACAACTTATCATGAAAAGTGTGCTATGAATTTTAGTTCATATTCACTTACATGTTTAGTTTAAATCCCCTTTTTTACATACTTATTACATAGTGAAAATGATTTGTGAATTTCAAGCTGTGCCCGACCTCTTCATGACACCATTAGCAATTCAAATCCACTGAAGATCTGACTGAATGAATATAACCTCAAATTGCACACTGCATATGCCTCTGACTCGAAAGGGAAAAGGGAAAAACAATTTTATACCTTCTGCTTAGACCGTAAATTGCACTTCTTTAACATTTGCTAAGGGTCTTGCTCGAAATTGAAATCCATGTTAAATAAATTGAAAAAATAGATCACAAAACAACTACTTATTTTAGAGTGTAATCCACAAGATTTGAATGGAAATTTAAAAAAAATCTAGAGTGTAAATTTGAATACACAATATAAATTTTCTCTAAAGATGTTATACTAGTAAACACCAAAAAGCTTAAACCATATGTCTAGTTAGGTAAAATAAAAAAAGGGGGGGGGGGGGGTCACTATACAGTTGCAATAGACATTAACTGACCTAGATCACTAAATCATGGTTATTTTTTGCTTTAATTAACAGTGGGCTTACAGATCGTTAAGAGACTGGGATTCACAGAGAGGATCTAAAACTTAACTTTTATTTAGGTATCTAATTAAAAACATGAGAAGATAAATACTCACACAGAACTATGGATGGCATCAACTAGTGTGATAGTATGCCAACTCAAGGGACTCAACGCCTGGATCCTAAAAACTAGGAGGCGGCCTTAGGTTCCTACAGTACCAAACACAAGTGTCGACGGGTGTGTCTGAAAAAATGAGGATCAGTTGGAAGTGCACAGTCGCTGTCACCCCTCTCACTAAATACCCATCCGTCTTCCCAGGTAGTACCCCCACAATACCCAGCATTTAAGTCTGCAATGGTGAAATTAGTCCTTAGACCCACACTGTGCAAACAGAAAGCTGCAGATCCTCCATTGCAATGTTGGGGGATCAGCAGACATGTGGTAGGTACATAATAAAAGTGGTAAGTGCCTCCTCCCGCCACACAGCATTAGTAGAATGCTGGTCTCCTCATATGCTGTAAAACAGCTACGATGACCCGAGGTGACCAAGTAGAGTTTTGGGGAGGTCCAGACTGGCAGCACTGAGGTAACTGACCTAAAAATAACCTGGCAATCCTGAACCTCAAAAATTAAAAACCGTGTCGCAAATTTAGGCTGGTGCAAATAAATTGGAAAATTAGCACTCAAACTAATTAGCGCCCAGGCTCAACATGTTTCTGATAGACATGTATCTGTCTCTTCCTCAGGAGCCTAAAAAAAGCCACGGGATGCTTGCAAGTAAAATAATAGACCAGATGATCAGTGTCGTCCCACCCAGATGGCAGGTGGGTGGTCTGAATGATAAAGATTTGCATATGATGTCCAGTGATGGTTCCTTGCCTTAATTAACATTTAGGCCTCAGTCACACGGGCGCATCGGCACCCGTACACTGGCGCCGATGCGCCTGTGTGACTGACACCAGCAGACGGACGTACCTGCAGACAGCCGTCTCTCTGCAGCGCTGGAGGAAAGCACATGTGACCGGCTTCATTGCCTGTCATGTGTTCTTTCCTCCGGCACTGCAGAGAGACGGCCGTCTGCAGGTACGTCCGTCTCCTTCCTGCAGTCACACGGGCGCATCGGCACCGGTGTACGGGTGCCAATGCGCCCATGTGACTGAGGCCTCAGGAGGATGTGTCACTGGATAAAGTCAGAGGGACTGGCTGCATAGCTTTGCAGCAGAAGGCCTACTGAGTGTATCTCCAGCTTTTTCATACTCACCTGCTTTTACCTGGATGGGATCTTCTTAGGGCTAATGCCCACGGACGGATTTCTGATGTGTTTTATGCAGCAGAAATCCGCTGCATTGTACTGCAGCTATTACATTCTATTGAACCTAATAGCTAAATGTTCACGTTGTGAAATTCCACCGCGGAATTCGGCAGCGTGAAAGAAACCGCGTCATGCTCTATTTGAAGCGGAAAAAAAGTGCGTCCGGCTTCCATTGTAGTCATTGGAAGCTGGCCATCACGTTATACTTCTGCTGTGAGCACAGTGGAAGTATCACGTGATTACACGTTTCTGCCCACCACCGGCTGCGTCATTGGCCATGTCATGCACTTTACTGCGCATGCGCGCCGCCCCGGCAGACAAAATTCATGCGGCGGATCCAAGAGGTGAGTATGGGGTCCTTGGCGGGAGCTGTAATTGACTCTGCTGCGATATTCTGCTGGCGGAGTCCGTCACGGCCGTGAGCATGAGGCCTTAGGTCTGACTCCAGGCGCTCTCAGTGTGTCAGTGGGGTGCTCCCTTAGGATCACTCCCAGCAGGTGATATCAGACTTAATTGATAGCCCATTGGCAGCTATTGAGAGTGAGCAGTGGGGACCACCCACTTGACGCAAGGCAGCTGCCTGACAGACTGGTGCCTCAGGATAATATTTTGCAAATTGAGCTACTAAGTAACCAACTATGTATTTCAACTCTCAAAATCAAATTACTTTTTTAGCGCCATGGAAAATGTTCATTATACTGTGGTTCCTTTCTTTCAAATGCTTCACTGAAGCTAAACAGTGCTGTATGGGGCAAAGAACGTAGAGTAGCAATCACTTTGGTTGTAACTTCCTTTGTCAAAAAAGAACTCCTGGCCTTATGGATCATGTATTAAATAGTTGGTCAATCATTTGGGTAAATCAAACTTTTATTAAGGCACCACCACAAAAACATTCCCAGCAATAAGCTACATATAAAGTATATGATAACACAGATATCAACTACTTCAACTGCTCATAGTGCGAACCTCTGTACCAGATATTTTCATAGAAATCATGTCAAATTTTCAAATATCTAGAATAACTAATCTATAATCACTGGGTAAGCAAAAAGGCTAAAGTAAAAGAAACTTGACAAACAAAGACAAGAACAGGACACGGAACAAGGAAGTTTGAATATCTAACTTATTTACTGAATTTGTCATTGAACTTTATGGTTGACATATTGTGATAATTCCACGAGTGACAACAACTAAGTTGCCTAAATTGTGGTATCAGTCAATCAAGTCCTGTAGCATTTAAAAACTTCTTACAAAAGCCTAGTCTACTTACAAAATAAACTTGGGGCAACCACCAGATCCGAGCTAACCAATAATCTTTTATATAATCCATTTCTTACTTATGCTATTCATATTTAGATTTTTTTCTATTTCCTCACCTAAGCTTTGTGCTAATTAAAAGCTTTATATTTATACATCACCTGTGTGATTGTAGGATATGTGATTTATTCATACTGTGCGTCATTTTTGTCACAGTTTGTGTTGATTAATTATATTCATGCTTGACTTTTTTTTAGTTTTTTATTAGAACATTTTCATTAGAACATTTGAGAATTGTTTAGTTTAAGAGAGTATATTTCTATGCGGGTGTTTCTATGATTAGATTGTTTATTGTGTGTCTGGTACTTGTATGTATATTTTATGTAAAGTTCTAACAAAGTTTTTTGAATTTCTGAAGAAAATTAAGCATTTTCCGATATGACAGTTATAGAAGTGTTACTCTATTGGTTTATGGTTTTATTGCCTTGGTTGGTAAATTATATATTCAGAAATACTCCTAAACTTTCAGGTTACAACATCAAGACACAAAAGTTAAGGGAAAGTGTTGTAATTTCCATGATGAGAAGTGTATGAATACACTAATGTCATTGTCGAAAACTGCTCTATCAAGATTTGATACCCTGTCATACGATCTCCAATTTTTTAGAAGATGATTCAATTGTAGGGGTTAGGAAGTGTGTTTATAAGAGGATATTTCAAGAACAGCATACTAATACATGTGTTGTGCACCTCTTGTATAGTCGGGAAGGGTATCAGCTCTCCTTTAGGAGAGCACTTATGAGGTGTGAGGAGACTTATAAGGCCGTGCTTCTCTGGGAAATATATGCAGTATATGCAAATAAGGAAGATGGAACAATACCTCTGCAGGGCCACCTAATACATGGCATCATTTCTGAAATCAATGTCAGACCCTTTATACAGTTCTTTCTAACAATGATTTGGAATTGACTACATGCCAGCAAACCATACACATACAGCTGTTTTAGTGTTTTTACACCTCATCGGTGTGTAGCAGGTTTTTGGCTTGGCTAGTGAGACTCCCATGATCTGGGTCATGAAAGGTATCATCTGTCCTTAAGAAGAGCACCTAGGAAGTGTGTGGAGACATTTAGGAGGTGAGTGAGATCTATAAGGCCATGCATGCTCCTCTGGGAAATATATGCACATAAGGAAAATGGAACAATACCTCTGCAGCTCTACCTATTGGATGGCAGCATTCCTCTAAATCAATGTCAGTCTCTTTAAACAAAGGACTGACATTGACTAGGAATTATTGGGAATTGACTACAAGTCAGCAAACCATGCACATACAGCTATTTCAGGGTTTCTGGCTTGAATAGTGAGAGGCCTATGACATGGGTCAGGAGGGTATCATCTCTCCTTAAGGAAATCACCTAGAAGGTGTGTGAGGAGACACCTAGGAGGTGAGGGAGGAGGCTTATAAGGCCATTTAAGCTCCTCTGGGAAATATATCCAAATAAGGACGATGGAACAATACCTAGCCATAATGCAAAAAAAGTTTGTTTTTTCAAGCCCAAAAATATGTGTGAACAGGACAGATACAAATACAGTTTAATATGTCTGCTAGTTAAACCTTTTAGGCATTGGCCACACCAACATTTCCACTTCCTTGGTCATGCCTCCATTGACATGGATACCATACACAAGTCAATACTTAGGACTAGCAAGCCCCACATATATGGTAGTAAATAATGCAAACAGCTTTGGATATGGCAGCACAGCTGGCTCCACACCTATCTAATGTGTCAGGTGCAAAATGATTATGAAGAACACTCCAGCCAACCAAGACACGGCTAGCAACAGGGACAAATATGATTCTCCAGCAGAACTAACCCTAGCAATGCCATTAATTCAGCGGTATTACATGCTAAGGTCAGGTGATGTACGTATGTAATGGTTGCCAAGGAGGCAAAACACCCCCTACCCTTATAATCAGCCGATATAGTTATGAAACAGAGTTGCTGGCATCCAAACCTTAGTATGGTCAGACGATTAATTGACATAACAGTTATAACACCTGCTGACTTGCATTATTTGGTGTAAGTAAGATTTTTTAAAAAGCCACATTTATGACATATATAAAGGATATCCTGATAGGGTAGGTCTTTGGGATTAGAAGACCAAGAATATTCGATTGATAAAAATTTTAAATATATGAGTATGTTTTGCCAATACAAAGGGCAGGGAATGATGGGAAGAGCTGAGTGTATATGTCTACAGCTATCTCTATTATATGTATTGGGTGTTGTAGAAAAAACAAAGCACTTCCTCTTTTTAGTTGGGGCTTGTATTACAAAATCAGGGACAAGAGATTCCTATTTTCCCAATAGATTGGGGTCCCAGAGGTGGCACTCCTACCTATCAGCAGTTTATTCCAAACTTTCCATGCCATAGAAGTAAAGGATCTGAATACCTCCTTAAGATCAAGTTCACCCCTCAAAACACACTTGTCTTGGAGACACGACACATAACTTTCGCGGTCAAGACAATCGGTATTGGATTCTTTAAGATCACTAATAAAGATAACAGCAGACTTAACCTAAGGTTTCAGGTTGATGAGAAGTAATGTCTCCTAACAGATTCTCCAAGAGGTCGTAAAGTATGAAATACTGGGGCAATCCTACTCAAGGGCTGAGCAACCACATGAGCAACAAATGCATTAACACAACAGGTGCTCACAGCGATAATATTTCAGAGGAGATCAGGCATGTGTGAGTGTGATGAATGGCTTTATGTGAAAGTAGATAAATTAAGGTATGATATACAGAAATGTTAGCTGCAGTAATGGGTTTCCCTAGAAGGCTTTCTGCAACATTTTTATGATGTGGTATACAGTGGATGTGGGCTTGTCAATAACTCAATCAAACATTTGTAATATTGAAAAATGAATTATATGCACATGTTTACCATTCAATATACATTTAGATAGAGAAGGGATGTAGGCAATTTAAGGTTATAGTTTTGCTTAAAGGAATTGTACTGGATTATGCAAAGCATAGCATCTTTCTTCCAAAAACACCACATCTGACCATGTCTTGTGTTTCATCTCATCCAAATGAAGCTAATCTTCAATTCTGCATACAAGCAGTGGCTATCGGAGCATAGCAGCTATTTTTTTTAAGTCCTCTTGACCATGTAGGCCACACTGGGGCACTTGGCCAGTACCATTTTGTTAATGAATTATCTTTATATATCCTTATTTGCAAGAGATGATTAGAAAAGAAGTCTATATTTTGGCCTGGGCATGTTGTTGGATGTAGGATCCTCGTTGTACTGGACTAGAGGCACTTGGTGTGGTGGATAAAGAGGGTTGGAGTTATGTGAGGAAAGTGGAACCAGAAAATTGATGGGATATCAAGTAAGTGAAAAACCAAAAAAGGGAAAATATAGCATGAGACACAAACAATTGAGAAAATACAATGTAAGGAATAAAACTTTAAAGACAGAAAAGGAAAGAGAGAAAGGAAGATATGAGAGAAATAAGATAAAGAACAAGGAACACAAAAGGTTAGGAAACTCAGGCAGTTAATCCCTGTTTTCTGTGATCCGGTGATCAGGTACCAGTGACTTCACACAAACCCATGCTGATATGGAGTTATACAACTATTTTCCTTGAGGTACTCTTGGATAGTATTCCTTAGAAACCCTTCAAACATTTTACCCACAATAGAAGTGAAGGCCCATTTAGACACAACAATTATCGCTCAAGATTTGTCCAAACGATGGCTTTTGAGCGATAGTTGTTGCATATAAATCCTACCACCATTTGCTTTTCTGCTGAACAATGGATTTCATGTGAGCATGAAATCCATCATTTGTGATAGCAGGGACCGCACACTGAGTTTTCCACGGGCTGCACTGATAACATTATTAGCCGGCAGCCTGCAGCAGAACAAAGGACATGTATTTAAAGAATAGAACACCTGCTGTTCTGCAAATACATCTCTGGGCAGCTCATTAACATGCAAGTGATGTTAATTAGCTGCTAATAGACATTACTGCCCATTAGTAGTTATGCAAAATGATCGCTCAAAACTGTCACTCAAACTGTCTTTGGAGCGAATTTTGAGCGATCATCGGCCCGTGTAAATGGGGCTTAAGACTTACCGGTCTGTAGTTTCTAGGTTGACTTTTCCACCCCTCTTTGAATATTGGAAGCAAACTGGCTATGTGTCAATCTAGTGGAACAGACCGCATCACTATACAGTCTTAAATAGAAGAAACAATAGTCTGTCTATCACAATATTTAATTCCCTTAGAACATGGGGGCGCATGCCATCAGGACCCCACAATTTGTCTATTTAAATCTTTTTAAGGGCAGCTCTGCACTTCATCCTGGGTTAAACTGATGACATTTAGTGGGGAATTTACTTTATCACTCTGCATTTCACCTGACTTTTCATTTTTCTCTGTAAATATACTGGAGAAAAAAAAAATTAATATAGTTGTTTTCTTCTCATTGCCCTCTAATTGAAGAACAATTTTGGGTTGGCTTTATTCTCCTTGGCATTAAGTCTCCCTTGTTTTTAAGGACCCTCCACCTAACTAACATTGTCATTGGTGCCAATGTGTACCGTGACTACTGGGTCATCACCAGCCCTTTCCAGCAATCTGTCAACCCGATCCACGATGTGTCAAATTTGAGTGCCAGGAAGACAACAGACTGTTCGATGATCCCGGTCTTTGTGGCAGATTGCCCTGTCTGTCCCCCTAATAATTGAGTCTCCCACTACCAGGACCTGTCTAGCCTGTCATGTGCTCCCCCTAGCGGTGAGACGCCTTGTCGTGCTGCCTCAGTACTAATCCTGTAATGGCATTCCCCTCATCTGCCAGCTTTGCAAACTTGTTGGGGTGGGCAAGTTCCTGACTAGCCTCCACGAATCTCTTCCCTCTACCCATTTTTCTAACTGACACCCAGCCAGCTGCCTGATCATCCTGGACTACCATGTTATCATCCACCCCCACATCTGCCCCAGCAAGTGCCTGCTCAGTGAGCAACAAACTCCTTTCCATGTTGCTAATAGATCTCAGTGTTGCCAGCCACACATTTAGATCCAGGATCTGTGTTTCCAAATGCACAGTCACACTCCCATTTCATACAACAGTATGCACCCTCGAATGGCAGTTAAAGGACTGCATACTTGTCACAAGATGTACTCTACACGGCACTGTTTATCATGGAGCACATTCTAAATGCCAACCGTACAGATAGATTAAAGAAATATATGCAAAAATTCAAATAAATAAGCAGTAAATAGTTAATAGTAAATAGGAGGTGACTCTTCCAAAGTCCCTGAATTCAAAGCCACTAATCCCAAATTACACACTTAAGAAACAGCACACTTTAGAGGATAGCACACTTAAGTTGCCCTCACACAGGACATCACAGTGCAACACTGCCATTGATTTCAATGGGTCCTCTCAGGTCAGCACTCAAATGCAGCGTTTCTAACGCCATGATTTTTCAACACTGTTTGCTCTATTTTAGCACATTTTAACACTCTTTAATGCATCTCAGTCATCACCCATCACAGCGATGGGATGCATTGAAAATGCTGTCAAATGCTGTAACATGCATTCAAAAATTTCACATGAAATCGCTGTAAAATGCCATGGTTTTGTGCGGCGTTTTCTGAATGCATGTGTGAGAGCAGCCTTAAAATACAGCCACACTCGCTCACAATCCAGGATGGACAATTATTGACAACCCCTGTCTGATTACAAATAAATATGCCCCTATGTGTGAAACCCCCCTAAGGTAAAACTTTTATTATAGTATTTTTTTATTATTATCATAGTATTTTTTTTTTATCTAAAAGAATAATTAAAGTTACAATAGTGCTTCAAAGTTTGTGAAATCTTTTGTTGAAGGACTTGTGTACTTTAGGTCGCTGTCTTGCTGTATGACCCATGTTCTTTGAGATTCAGCTCACAGACATAATCCTTTAGGATTTGTTGGTATAATTCAGAATTTATTGTTCCGTTAGTGATGGCAAACTGTCCTGACCCAAATGCAGCAAAACAGGCCCAAACCATGATATTTCACAGATAGTATGTGCTTTTAATCTGCAATATGGTGTTTTTCTTTCTAAAAACCTAATGCTGCTCATTCAAGCCAAAAAGCCCTACCTTTGATCTCATCTGTCCACAAAACATTGTTCCAGTAGTTTTCTTGTCTAGGTAATCTTTAGCAAACTGCAGATGGGCAACAATGTTCTTTTTGGTGAGCAGCAGTTTTCACCTTGCAATCTTGCCATGCACACCATTGTTGTTCAGTGTCCTCCTGATAGTGGACTCATGAGCATTAACATTAGCTAATGTGAGAAAGGTCTTTAGTTGCCAAGAGATTATATTACTGTATATACTCGAGTATAAGCCTAGTTTTTCAACACATTGTTTTGTGCTGAAAAAGTCCCCCTCAGCTTATACTCGAGTTAGGGAAGGTTTAAAAAAAAAACCTGCATACTCGCCTCCCAACCGGCGTTTGTGTCTCTGGAGGCAGTGCGTCAGCTTGCTTGAATTCTCTCTGCTGTCATCCCTGCTATCCTCTTTGTTCGGCTCTGTCATCCCCCACCATCAGCGCTGTGTAAGTAAGAACTGTGATTGGATCGAGCGTTAGCCAATCACAGCCGGTACTCGATCATTCACAGCCAATCAAGCTGCTTTAGAATTCTCCCCCCCTGTCATCTCCCTGCTTTCAAATCCCCTGCTGTCAGTGCTGTGTAAGTAAGCGCTGTGATTGGATCAAGCACCAGCTATGATTGACTAGCGCTCAATCCAATCAAAGCACTTACTTACACAGCACTGACAGAGCCAAGCACAGAGGATGGCAGGGGATGACAGCGGGAAAATTCAAGCAGCTCGTCGCACAGATACAGACGCCAGCTGGGAGGTGAGTATGGAGGTTTTCTTTTTACCTAGTATATACACGAGTATAGCTCGGCTTATACTCAAGTCAATAAGTTTTCCCAGTTTTTTTGTGGTGAAACTTATTGTCTCGGCTTATACTCGGATCGGCTAATACTCGAGTATATATGGTAGGTTCCTTTGTGACCTTGCAAATTATTACATGCATTGTTCTTGGTGTCATCTTTATTGACCAACAACTTTTGGGGAGAATAATAATGGTTTTAAAATTCCTCTATTTGTACAAAATCTACTATGAATTGGTGAAGGCTAGAGATGAGCGAGCATACTCATCCGAGCTTGATGCTCGTTCGAGTATTAGGGTGCTCGAGATGCTCGTTACTCGAGACGAGCACCACGCGGTGCTCATCTCGATTAAACGAGCACTGACCATTGAAAGCAATGGGCTGCCGGCTAGCGCGGGATGAATTTTCGGGAAGGGCTTAAAAATATAAGCCCTTACCTAAAAATCATCCTAAAATGTGTAAAAAGTAAAAAAAAAAATATACTCACCTTGTCCCGGCAGAACGATGTTAGCCCATTGAATTCAATGGAGCCGGCAATACAGCCGGCTCCATTGAAAGCAATGGGCTGTCGGCGATCGCACAATGAATTTTTGGGTAGGGCTTAAATATATAAGCCCTTCCCTGCAATTCATCCAGAAATGTGTAAAAATAAAAAAAAATATACTCACCTGGTCCCGGCAGATGCAGTTCAGCTGCAGCCAGCTGGCAGTCCTCCTGAACTGCTCTCTGTAGTATTCAGCAGCCGGCGATTTAAAATCCCCGCCTGCTGAATGAGCTGCCTCTGATTGGTCACAGCCTGAATTCATGAATGGGTGAGTGAGTGCTGCCTCTGATTGGCTCAGCGCAGCTCTCAGCTGAATGACAGCAGTTCAGCACCACAGTGCAGGGGACAGCAGGAGAAGACGCGGCTGTGCCCCGGCAGCTGAAGGGAGGTGAGTATCTATTTTTTTTGTTTTTTAAATCACTTTTAATTCATTTCCAGGGAATGGCTTATATGTAAAGCCCTTCCCTGAAAAAGAATTCAGGTGTGCCAGCAGACCATTGTCTTCAATGGAGTCGCCGGCAGCAGCAGCGGCTCCATTGAAGAGAATGCCTGCATTTTTATTCTTTTTTACACTAAAATCTTTCTTTTTCAGGTAAGGGCTTATATTTTTAAGCCCTTCCCGAAAATGCATCCTGTGCTCACCGGCAGCCCATTGCTTTCAATGGAGCCGGCTGTATTGCCGGGTCCATTGAATTCAATGGGCTAACATGGTTCTTCTCTGCCCCAGCTGTTACAGCTGTGGCAGAGGAGAACGATCGTTATGCTGACAGTGGGGGGGGGGGGGGTCTCACTCTTGCCACTATTGTGGCTTAACAGTGAGACCTCGGAGCCCGAAATGCAGCCCTGCATGTTGCTCCTCGCCTGCCCTATCCATTTCTGTGTTTTTTACATGACTTTGGTGATTTGCTAAGATTTTCACAAATGAAAACCTTAGCGGAGCACCAGTCATATACAAAAATGCTCAAGTCGCCCATTGACTTCAATGGGGTTCGTTGCTCGAAACGAACTCTTGAGCATCACTGAAAGTTCGACTCGAGTAACGAGCACTCGAGCATTTTGGTGCTCGCTCATCTCTAGTGAAGGCCAAACTCTTTGGAGATGAGCATCAACAATTATTCTTCTGAGATTCTCAGAAATCTGCTTTGTCCATAATACATTTCCACAAACATGTTAAATTAAACAGGTTAACCACTTCACCTTCTTGTCATCCCATTGATTGAAAACATTTCACTCACTTTCCTCTTCTAATTATCTGCTAATCCTATAGATTCCCATAATCGTATCACTCACAGACATGTGATATTGGGTCATTTTCCTCAATAAATAAATGACCATGTCTAATATTTTTCACTCCGTTGTTTGATTTGGTTCTCTATGTTTAGGACTTGTGTGAAAATATGCTGTACTTTTAGGACAAATAAGTAGAAATCTGTAATATTCTGAAGAGTTTGCAAACTTTTGAGCACCATAGTAGGACTACACTGTGAATTTTGGGTGCGACAGGAGTTCCACAACCAAAAATCGCTGTGTAGCCCTATGACTTTGCAATTACATTGAAGTAAAAAAAGTCACAGTGCAAACCACAGCTTGCTGCGAGCTCAGGTCATAGCTTTCAAAATTTAACCTTCAGGAATTTTTTGCAACCTATGTCACGGAAAGCTGAGACTCAGGCCTCTTTCACATGACCATAAGCGTTTTTATGTGCACCCACCGGCGCAGTAAAAACACGTGAACGGGCGCACAAATCTAATGCTTGTGTGCCCGTTCAGACGGCACGGCCCCAGCGCAGATACGCTGAGGCTGTGATGTCGTTACCTCCTCTTCCCCCCCTCCCTTGCCAACTCACCTCCTCTCTCCTTCCCTCCGGCTGTTTCCAATGGGAGGGGGCAGGGCGGGGCTAAGCACCTGCCATTGCAAACAGTCAGAGGGGAGGAGAGAAGAGGGAGAGAGTTTAGCAGTCACACTGCTAAACTCCCTCCCACCACCCTTCTCTGGCCGCTGTTATGGGCTCCCATAGGAGCCCATGCAGCCGCCGACGTATTCTGGACGGAAAGTTAGTTCCAGTACTATCTTTTCGGCCCGGCATAAAAAAAACCAAGCGCTATATTGGCCAGGCTAGGCGCTTTTACACTGCAAGAATACGGCCATGTGACCTGATACATTGGAATCCAATGCATCAGATCGTAGTGTATATCGGCCTGCCATGAAAACGGTGGCTGATATACGCTCGTGTGAAAGAGCCCTCAGACTGTGACCCATTCCCTTCAAAGTTAGTGCAAGGTTGTAGGGTACATAGCAATTTTTTGGTCGTGCCTGCCCTTTCAGAGCTAAAAGTCAGAGTGCAGCCCTAGCCTTAACCTCTTGTACCTGCTTAGTGATACAAAGAAGTATGCTTTAATTTTTGTGTTTTTTAATCATTTTTAGATTATTTAACTGTGTACGCCTGCAAGCAACAAGCCTGTCATGAATAGTAAAAATAAAGTTTAAGGAAATATATTTCCATAAAGAATGACCATTTATCTCTGCATTTCTGTAACCTGCATCGTTCACACACATTCCTGGCATCAAAAATGCTATAACGAACTATTCTGAATGTTTAACTACATAATGGTTCAAGTCTATGTGAAATTACGTTGAGCAATTTTTCAAAAAGTGAAAACATTTCTGTACCACAGTGTCAATTAGAATTTATATTACCGTCAACATGATTTAGGAAGCCAATGTCAACAATCAAGCCGTTCCTGAGATTTATATGTAAAAATCACAGCTACTCCTTCTGACAAATAGGCTTTTGTTTTTGTCTTTAATGATACTTTACATTTAAATATTTTTTTCTTGACTCGACAAATCACGAGGAAAGGCTACAACGGCATAGCAATGCACTATAGTATATCATCCGAATGGTAAGAAGGACTCATTCTCTGCGCTATATAAATCCTTTGTGTCACTGTTGATCATATAATGAGAGCTGTTGTTGTTGATATATTAGGCACATGTAAATTGTAGATAAACTAATAGTACAGCTACTATAGTACTAGCCTAGTACAGCAATCCAGGCAATGGTGGAGCCACAGGATGTTTCACTTGAAACACAACCCTTATTTTGCTGATCATTTGTGTAGAACTGTATCATCTGGAGTCTAGTAGGGGGCTGGAGCGAAGGGCCTATAGAGGAAGCCCTGCATGACCGGGTGGTTAGGGAGTGCAGGGGTTAATGAAGGTGCTCCGCTAGAGGAGAGGGTGGAGAGAAGAATATAAGAGGAGATTTTAGTGATGTAATAGAGGGGGAGATTGGTTATAAAAGGGGGATGGCAGAGAGCGAGAGCACCATTTTGGAGAAGAAAGGAAAACGTGAAGAGTCCCGCGCTCCATCCTACTAGTTATTGTTTAGGGGGTGAAGGGAGGTTGTTTTTTTCCCGTCATGACAGCTGTGGTGGGTGGAGGGTCTTTGGAGTCGGTTTTCAATTGGTTGGGAGGGAGGATTGGTAGGTACAGCCTCACCGGATAATACTCCCTCCTTTCGTTAATTTGGTTGGTATCTGGTGCTTTGGGTCTGGCTAATGGAGGTCAGTAAATCTCTCCCGGACTCAGTTTACATATATTAGCCGCCTAAGGGGTGGCTAGTGGTGCCCACGAGATGGTCAGTACGGCTGTGGGCAAGGTTCGTTTTGATCATTAAGTATTTTAAGCACCAAATTTTAGTGCCTCCAAGAATCTCCCTCTTCATTTTTCTATATTGCATTTTATGTCAATATGTTAATAAAATGGCTGCAGTGGCCAATTTATCCGAAATTTGTGTCGGTTGTTTATCTGGAGGGTGTGGAGGTATGGCCACGGCAGCGACTACTCTAACTTACCCGGGTCAAGGGTTTATTGAAAATTCATGTCCTGTTTTCTGCTATGGGTGCTATTATTCATCAGGGGGCAGCACATGTTGGGTGAAGTTTTTATTTCCTGAAAAGTTGGGTCTCATTTATCAAATCTGTCTAACAGTAAGACTATCCTTGTTGCAGGTTTAGAAGTACTTGGAGGTCGGTGGCAGCCACTTTCAACATCTTCTGTAACAACTCTGAGCTCACCAAAAACCAAGGTAGACATCAGTATTCACTCTTGTGAGGTATCATTGTCTTGAACATAGTAACATAGTATCATAGTATGTAAGGCCGAATGAAGACAATGTCCTACTAGTTCAGCCTATTAATCCCATAAAATCACAGAGGTGAGGGAAAAAAAACCAAAAACATTATTCACAGAAAAAGCCAAAAATACAATACCTGAAGGTCTGCAAAGCAGACACAGTTGCCATAGGCATGATCGCCATAAGGCAGGCACAATTGCCACCGGCACAATCGCCGTAGGGCAGGCGCAATGGCCGTAAGCCCTGGAGATATGCAGTCAGCCAGACAATAATGTGGAGGAGCAGCTTGTTCTTGGAAGGCTAATATGCAGTCACCCACTCAACCCAGCCCAGATTGGGGAGGAGTGACTGCATGTACTAATAGCCTGCACATGTGAACGATACCAAAGATGTCAGCCATAGATGGATGGTGACCCACCATACAGGATAACAACCCTGGCTGATATAACAGCGGGTTGCCCTGTATCTCTAAAGTGGGCCACACTGGCTGACATCTTGGGCTCCCCCACCAACTAGCAAACTACATACAAAGATACTAATGCATACTAATAAAATGCGGGTGTTGGTACTGCATTTTGGCCAAAACGCATAGGCTGACGGGCCGCGCCGAGGCCACACCGCTTCCGTCAGTACCTACGCTATCTCACTATAAATTACATAAAATCACAGAGGTGAGGGAAAAAAAACAAAAACATTATTCACAGAAAAAGCCAAAAATACAATACCTGAAGGTCTGCAAAGCAGACACGGTCGCCATAGGCACGATCGCCATAAGGCAGGCACAATCGCCGTAGGGCAGGCGCAATGGCCGTAAGCCCTGGAGATATGCAGTCAGCCAGACAATAATGTGGAGGAGCAGCTTGCCAAGAACAAGCTGCTCCTCCACATTATTGTCTGGCTGACTGCATATCTCCAGGGCTTACGGCCATTGCGCCTGCCCTACGGCGATTGTGCCGGTGGCGATTGTGCCTGCCTTATGGCGATCGTGCCTATGGCAACCGTGTCTGCTTTGCAAACCTTCAGGTATTGTATTTTTGGCTTTTTCTGTGAATAAAGCCTATTAATCCCGGCTCGGGACCACCATCTTCTCCTGACAAGATGGTGGAACTTCAACTCACAATTGGAAGTTTCTTTATATCTGATGTCTGCTAGTTTTATTTCATCATGGCAAAGCATTACAGCACTTAACACTTGACAGTAAACAAATACATAAATAAACACCTGGCCATCTGGCCTCTAACTATATATTTTCTGCAGCCCTATCTCACAGGTCTAGTGCCTCAACATATCACATATTACTGAGCCCTCTAGTGGTCACATCTGACCCTGTACCCCCACACAGCAGTGTTTCCATCACCATCTGTGATGTTATTACATAGAATGTTCTTTTTGTGGACAAATAATAAGCAGTTACAAAAAAAAAAACTGTCAAACAAGAAAATGGAAATTCCAAAAATGTAGACCCTATTTGTGTAAAAAGATGAATATGAGAAAAAAAACATGTTATTAGCACAGTGGGATGGTTGGTGTAAAAATTAAACTGCTAATCACATCATAATGGGAAAAGTAAATGATCTGGGCCAGTGCTTCCTACACTGCCAATTTTTTGTGGTTTTCTTGTGTAGTGGTGTATACTGAGAATGGTGTAATTGAGGAAAAACAGCCAGCAAAAGAGGATCCTGTAGACATAGACAACTCATTGACAAAAGGGGTCAGAGGAGGATGTCAAGTATTGTGCTGATGAACAGTAGGTGAACAGTCAAGCAAAATGAAATTGAATATAACACTGGTGCTCCAACTAACATGTCTCAAAGCACAACTCGTCATTCCAACTCGTCGCAGGAGGAGGCTAAGCAGATGGCCAGTTATAGCACCATTGTTGTCTGAGAGAAACAGAAAGCGGAACTCCAGTGAGAAAACAGAGTACAAAAATTAGATCACTTAGTAATTGAAAAACGTCACCGGGTAAAATGAATCCAGATTTCTGCTGCACTATAATGATGGGAGGGTCAGAAATTGGGGGCAAGCACCATAAATTGAGCAACGGTGTAGGGAATGTTGTCTTTGCACAGCTAGGGCCCTCTGATACTTATGGATGGATGCCATGGTGAATTTCTGCAGTTCTGAAGGACAATGCCCTATGACACATGTGTCAAACACAAGGCCCGCGGGCCGAATCCGGCCCGCTGCCTCGTTTCATGTGGCCCGCGGCGTGCCGACGCTGCTCACCACTAAGCTATTACCAGCTGGAGTGCTGCAGCTCCCCGCTGGCATATTAACATTTTTCACAACACTTCTGCCCTATTCAGCAATTCCAGCAACCTGATTGGTTGCTTGGTGAATCAGCCAACCCAAACAACCAATCAGGCTGCTGGAACTGCTGAATAAGCAGAAGTGATGTGGAAAATGTTAATATGTGAGCGGAGGGGAAGCAGCGCAGACAGCAAGGAGGAGGTAAGTATGTGGTTTAGGGGGGGATTTAGTGGTTGCTGCCGAGGGGGGTGTTAATGGTATTAATGGTTGCTGCTGGGGGGGCGGGGGGGGTTAATGGTGGCTGCTGAGAGGGGGGGTTAATGGTGACTGCTGAGAGGGGGGGGGGGGGGGTTAATGGTGGCTGCTGAGAGGGGGGGGGGTTAATGGTGGCTGCTGAGAGGGGGGGGGTTAATGGTGGCTGCTGAGAGGGGGGGTTAATGGTGGCTGCTGAGAGGGGGGGTGGTTAATGGTGGCTGCTGAGAGGGGGGGTTAATGGTGGCTGCTGAGAGGGGGGGTTAATGGTGGCTGCTGAGAGGGGGAGTTAATGGTGGCTGCTGAGAGGGGGAGTTAATGGTGGCTGCTGAGAGGGGGGGTTAATGGTGGCTGCTGAGAGGGGGGGTTAATGGTGGCTGCTGAGAGGGGGGGTTAATGGTGGCTGCTGAGAGGGGGGGGTTAATGGTGGCTGCTGAGAGGGGGGGGGGTTAATGGTGGCTGCTGAGAGGGGGGGGGTTAATGGTGGCTGCTGAGAGGGGGGGGGTTAATGGTGGCTGCTGAGAGGGGGGGTTAATGGTGGCTGCTGAGAGGGGGGGGGGGGTTAATGGTGGCTGCTGAGAGGGGGGGTTAATGGTGGCTGCTGAGAGGGGGGGGGTTAATGGTGGCTGCTGAGAGGGGGGGGGTTAATGGTGGCTGCTGAGAGGGGGGTGGTTAATGGTGGCTGCTGAGAGGGGGGGTTAATGGTGGCTGCTGAGAGGGGGGTTTAATGGTGGCTGCTGAGAGGGGGGGTTAATGGTGGCTGCTGAGAGGGGGGGTTAATGGTGGCTGCTGAGAGGGGGGGTTAATGGTGGCTGCTGAAAGGGGGGGGTTAATGGTGGCTGCTAAGGGGGGGTTAATGGTGGCTGCTAAGGGGGGGTTAATGGTGGCTGCTGAGAGGGGGGGGGGGTTAATGGTGGCTGCTGAGAGGGGGGGGGTTAATGGTGGCTGCTGAGAGGGGGGGGGGTTAATGGTGGCTGCTGGGGGGGGGGGGTTAATGGTGGCTGCTGAGAGGGGGGGGGGGGTTAACCCTTTCCAATCCACCGTCTGACGTCTGAAGACATTAGGATTTAAGGCTGTACAGTTCCGATGTTCGAAGACGTCCGTCAGGGTTCTCTTACTGTATATTGCCAGCCTCTCTGCTGTCGGAGCCTATCCAATGTGTCACTTCATGCAGTACTGGCTTTAGCCAGCATGTAGCGCCGTTGTATAACGGCAGAAAAAGAGTAAGCCCCCTAGGGAAACCAGGATACAAATTGGATTGGAAAGGGTTAATGGTGGCTGCTGAGAGGGGGGGTTAATGGTGGCTGCTGAGAGGGGGGGGGGTTAATGGTGGCTGCTGAGAGGGGGGGGGGTTAATGGTGGCTGCTGAGAGGGGGGGGGGTTTAATGGTGGCTGCTGAGAGGGGGGGGGGTTAATGGTGGCTGCTGAGAGGGGGGGGGGTTAATGGTGGCTGCTGAGAGGGGGGGGGGTTAATGGTGGCTGCTGAGAGGGGGGGTTAATGGTGGCTGCTGAGAGGGGGGGTTAATGGTGGCTGCTGAGAGGGGGGGTTAATGGTGGCTGCTGAGAGGGGGGGTTAATGGTGGCTGCTGAGAGGGGGGTTAATGGTGGCTGCTGAGAGGGGGGGTTAATGGTGGCTGCTGAGAGGGGGGGTTAATGGTGGCTGCTGAGAGGGGAGGTTAATGGTGGCTGCTGAGAGGGGGAGTTAATGGTGGCTGCTGAGAGGGGGGGTTAATGGTGGCTGCTGAGAGGGGGGGTTAATGGTGGCTGCTGAGAGGGGGGGTTAATGGTGGCTGCTGAGAGGGGGGGTTAATGGTGGCTGCTGAGAGGGGGGTTAATGGTAGCTACGGGGGGGGGGGGGGGTTAATGGTGGCTGCTGGAGGAGGGGGGTTAATGGTGGCTGCTGGAGGAGGGGGGTTAATGGTGGCTGCTGGAGGAGGGGGGTAAATGGTGGCTGAGGGGGGGGTTAATGGTGGCTGAGGGGGGGTTAATGGTGGCTGCTGAGAGGGGGGGGGTTAATGGTGGCTGCTGAGAGGGGGGGGTTAATGGTGGCTTCTGAGGGGGGGGGGGATAATGGTGGCTGCTGGGGGGGTCACTATTAGGGCTTGTTCACATGAGTATTTCGGTAGCACAAATACGCTGTGTATTTGCGCAATCAAAAATTGCTAATGCCTGCATATTTAGGCACGGAAAAAAGAACGCAGATGGGCCCACTGAGATGGTGCCCAAATATGCAGTGAATACATAGGTTTCCTGCACATTCACCACATATTTGCACGGCCCATTCACTTCAATGGCCTATTGGGGTGCGTAGTACGCAACAAAATTGGTCATGCTGTGTGAAAATGTACATCATGTGACTGAACTCACTGAAATCAATGGCTTCTATTCACTGCATATTATGTACGCAAATACGCTTGTGTGAACAAGCCCTTTCTATACTGTCTTACAATCGGCCCTTTGAAGGTCACCATAAGCCCGATGTGGCCCTCAGTGAAAATGAGTTTGACACCCCTGCCCTATGAGATTGGTGTCTTTAATAAAGTGGGCATTCAGTGTAGATGAACTTCATGCCATTTGCATGAGAAGATCTATGCCCACCCATACCAAATACATACTTTCTGCCAGGATAGCTCTTAATTTCCTTGCCCCTGCAGTCACTCAGCAATTTGCTTATACAGCACCTTGCCGACAAAACTTTAGATCAATATGTGTTTAAAATGAATAAGGTATGATAGGTAGATGCATGTGTAATGCTGAACAAAGTCAATCAATTGATCCGATCAGGGGCATACCTAAAGGCTCAGGGGCCCGGGTGCAAAAGATCAACTCGGGCCCCCCCAGGCCCTTTTCCCCCTCGCCCTGTATCTATGCCTGAGGGCCAATGTCCACGCGCGGATTTTATTTATAAAAATCCACATGTGGACCCGCACGGGAGATCCGTGCATGTTACTGCCCATAGGGATACATTGTCATCGGTAGGGCAGCTAAAAGCATGCGGATAGGATTCCTTCCCGGTTTGTGGGTCACACGCACAGGAAGAAATCGCAGCATGCTCCATTTTCCTGCGGATCTGCCACATGGACGGCTCCCGCGACTTCCATTGAAGCATATCGAAGCTGTTCGTATCCGTGGCACAGCCGCAGCTGTTTTGTGCTGTGCTGTGGATATGCAGGACAACAGGAGATTTTTAAAAATATTGCTGCACATGCACGCGGCACGACCGGAAGAAAGAAGATCAGGCCTGTACAGAGGGGAGCCCCGCAGCGTCCAGAGAGGTAAGTATAATGTATTTTCCCTCTCCATGTCCGCAGGCATGTACGGATTGATAGATAGATATGGGATAGATAGATATGAGATAGATATATATGAGATAGATATATATTAGATAGATAGATAGATAGATAGATAGATAGATAGATAGATAGATATTAGATAGATAGATAGATAGATAGATAGATAGATAGATAGATAGATAGATAGATAGATAGATATGAGAGATAGATAGATATGAGATAGATAGATAGATAGATAGATAGATAGATAGATAGATAGATAGATAGATAGATAGATAGACAGATATATGGGATAGATAGATAGATGATAGATAGATAGATAGATATGAGATAGATAGATAGATAGATAGATAGATAGATAGATAGATAGATATGAGATAGATAGATAGATAGATATGAGATAGATAGATATGAGATAGATAGATATGAGATAGATAGATAGATAGATTGATGGATAATAATAATGATAATAATAAACTTTATTTGTATAGTGCCAACATATTCCGCAGCACTTACATAGACAGAGGGGATACAGAAAGACAAAAGTACAAACATTACAGAACCACGGTTACAAAGTAATCAATTGATGGAAACAATAGGGGTGCAGGTCCTGCTCCAACGAGCTTACATACTACCAGTAATGGGGTGATACAGAAGGTAAAGGGGCTGGAGATGTGCACTGTATGGCGAGGTGGAGAGTGAGGGGTGATATACACATAGACAATGGTCAGACATTTAGCCGTGTGACGGCAGAAACAGTATGACTGCAGGAGCGGTTTATGATGGCTAGCAGGGATTGCAGTCAGTAGGTCAGGGAGCATGTTATCAGGCGGAGTACAGAGGGGTTTGTTTAGGGAATTCGGTATGCCTCCCTGAAGAGGTGCGTTTTTAGAGCACGCCTGAAGTTCTGCGAGTCCTGGATTGCTCGGGTAGCCTTTGGTAGTGCGTTCCAGAGGACCGGTGCTGCTCTGGAGAAGTCTTGAAGGTGGGAATGAGAAGTTCGAATTAAAGGGGCGCTCAATCTGGTTTTGTTAGCAGAGCGGAGAGCCCAGGCTGGTTGATGGATTGAGATGAGGGAGGTGATATAGGGGGGCGCTGCGCTGTGGAGGGCTTTATGGATGAAGGTAGTGAGTTTACATTGAATTCTGTATTTGACGGGCAGCCAGTGCAGTGACTGGCACAGGGCAGAGGCATCCGAGTAGTGGCTGGACAGGAAGATGAGCCTGGCTGCCACATTCAGGACGAATTGGAGAGGGTAGAGTCTGGTGCAGGGGAGGCCGATCAGCAACGAGTTGCAATAATCGAGCCGGGAGTGGATGAGGGCAACAGTAAGCGTTTTTAGCGTGTCCACAGTGAGAAAAGAGCGGATTCTTGCGATGTTCTTGAGGTGCAGCTGACATGTTCGGGCCAGAGATTGGATGTAGGGGGTAAAAGAGAGATCAGAATCAAATATGACTCCAAGGCAGCGGGCATGTTGTCTAGGAGTTATGGTGGCGCCACACACTGAGATGGAGATGTCAGGATGAGGTCGGTTAGTGGAAGGTGGAAATACCAGCAGGTCAGTTTTAGAGAGGTTTAGTTTTAGGTAGAGAGAGGACATGATGTTAGAGACAGCGGACAGACAGTTAGTGATGTTTTGGAGTAAAGGTGCAGAGATGTCACGGGAAGAGGTGTATAGCTGGGTGTCATCAGCGTACAGGTGGTATTGGAGGCCAAATCTCCTGATGGTTTGTCCAATAGGGGCTGTGTAGATAGAGAAAAGAAGGGGCCGAGGACAGAGCCCTGGGGGACCCCAACAGCAAGGGGAAGAGGAGGGGAGGTAGAGCCAGCAAAGGAGACACTGAAAGAGCGGTCAGATAGGTAGGTGGAGAACCAGGAGAGGGCAGTATCCTTTAGGCCAATGGAGCGTAGCATACTGAGGAGGAGTTTGTGGTCAACAGTGTCAAATGCTGCGGAGAGGTCGAGGAGGATCAGTAGGGAGTAATCGCCCCTCGATTTGGCTGTCAGTAGGTCATTGGAAACCCTTGTAAGGGCAGTTTCTGTCGAGTGTTGAGGTCGAAAGCCAGACTGAAGGGGGTCTAGGAGAGAGTGCTCTGATAAGTAGCTTACAAGGCGGGAGTAAACCAGCCGTTCTAGTAGTTTGGAGATGAAGGGGAGGTTTGAGATGGGTCGGTAGTTGGCAGCATCAGTCGCGTCCAGAGTCGGCTTCTTTAGCAGTGCGGATATGATGGCGTGTTTGAAAGAAGAGGGAAAAATGCCAGAGGTCAGAAAGAGGTTGAATATAGTGGTGAGATTGGAGATGACCACTGGGGAGAAGGAACGGAGGAGGTGTGAGTGGAGGGGGTTGCTAGCGCAGGTGGTGGGGCGAGCAGAGAAGAGCAATTTGGAGACTTCTTCCTCTGTCGCTGGTCTGAGTACAGACAGTGAGCAGGAGCTAGATGCAGTGCTGACAAGACTAGGGTCAGGGCTAGTCTGGGGTTGGGAAGTTATTTCCTGATGGATGTCATCAATTTTCTTTTTGAAGTAAGCAGCCAGCTCTTCGGCACTGAGATCCGTCACCGGGGGCTGTGGTTTAGGACTGAGAAGGGAGTGAAAAGTATCAAAGAGCCGTTTAGGGTTGTGGGATAGTGAGGAGACTAGAGAGGTGAAGTAGACTTATTTGGCATGGTGGAGGGCAAAGTTGTAGGTAGATAGATATGATAGATAGATAGATAGATAGATAGATAGATAGATAGAT